>NW_015628766.1:675936-678262 GCF_001515625.1 Sinocyclocheilus rhinocerous | reverse complement strand
GGGGGCTGGGATCGTGCGGTGGTTTGGTCACTTTATTTTTGCTTTTTATTTTTGCAGTGTGATTGCTGTGAGCTTGACTGCAGTGAGAGCACTTTTGTTTTTGGGCCACTTCTGTCTTACCTCTCTTGGTAACCTGTGGCCATCCGTGGTTTGTTTTTCTTTTGTTGTTTTTCTTTTTTTCTTTATGTCTTATGTGGGTATTTGCATTAAAAGTTGGTGATGTCATATTTTTACATGTTTGAATTAGGGTTGGGCCGATAGACGATGATATCGTTCATTGCCGATGGCTGCTAGACATCACGATGTTGAGCCGCCATCGTGATTGTAAAATAGTTCAGCTTTGCATCACAGGAATAGATTACATTTTGAAATAGGCTATATTACAAAAGAAAGGAGTTATTTTACATTTGTAACTGTATTTTTAACAGGGTTCCCACTCTTTCATGAACACTAGATTCAAGGACTTTCAATGACTTTTTAAAGTACCATTTATTTTATATCAAGCACCTATCAAATTCACACCCCAGAATATGTAGTGTCATGAAAGACCTTACAGTACTTAACATTTCACTTACACTTAACATTTACATAAAAAATTTCAGAGTAATGTTTTGAATGTGTAGGTTTCATAAATTTAGACCGTTTTGAGCAGTTGTGTTCAAAGGAATTTAATGAAATGCATTGAAGTCAGTACTGGTAATATTCAAATACGATTTCTAAAATATTGATAAAATATGCATCAAACTGATTTTTGCTGTAGTTCTTGTAGAATATTTAAATTTGAAAGAATTTCTCAATTTTTACATTAATAAAAAGTGGTTAAATGTTGTAATAACATGGTAAAACCTGTTACCATTAAAAATGTGCACATTCACTCAAAAGAGACGTTACTCATTAATAAATAAACTCAAGTCAAAATAATTTTGTAAATTACTTTTTATTGTAAATCCCATTTTTTCATCTTTGATTTGGAGGAATGCAGCTGCTCAAAACGTCAATATTTTTTAAAAATATTTCATGAACATTTTAAACCTTGCACGTGCAAATCTGCAAAAAAATATTAAGATAAGAAATTTAAAAAATATGACTTTCTATTTGCTTTTAAACTGTAAACGCTTTTCATTAAGCTGTTTTTCCAATTTTTCAAGTTCTACATTTTTCTGCTTAGCTCCAGGGATTTAATCATTTTTGACTTCTCAGTCTGAGTTAAATCTCTTTTCTTTTTTTTTTTTTGGCTCATTTCATCCGTAAAAAACCTTCCTAATAATTATGCACACCTTAATAAGGAGTTTTTCATTTCCAGCCTTCATGGACAATTATATATCACTTCTAAATGATTAAATACAAAAATAATAGTAGTTATTAAGATTGATGTGGTTTGGCATTGTTAAAAATGTGCTTGGAAAAAAATATGATCAGAATATCAACGTGCCTAATAATTATGCACGCACTGTAAGATGTGCTCCCTTTACACAGAGTGCCGCTATATTGCGAAATCGAAAGTGAAATTGAACAGCAAGCGCTTATTCAAATGTGATTTCAATACCCCGCATATTGATAGCGGCTCGCTGATGTGCGAAAATTATGGGGTTAAAGCAAAAAAAATTTTGTGACTTAAAATTTTCCTCGGCCAAACCCTGTTCCACAGCCAAACCTGTCACACACACCCAGTTTAAGAGCAGTGTTTTTCTTCTTGTAATTAAAGAAGGAAAAACTCAGTTTATAAAAATACACGTGTACGTGTGGACATGGCCTTATTTTAACTAAAAAAGACAAGTAAATAGTAAATAATAAAATAAGAACAAATAAATTAATGACAATCAATAGCACAAACAAAATCAATAACAAGAAATGTTTTCAGTTAGGTCTAACTATAATCTATACTCAACTGTAAAATAACACTGGATAGTCTTCACTGTATAATGAAAGGCAGCAGCAGGTTTATTTAGGCTGCTGTTTCTTTAAGACCTCATGCACAGATCTAATATACGGATACACTCTCAGCTTTCTCTGACACACTCTATGCTTACTTTTCTTTTTAGGAGCGCTTGTCCTCCTAGTAAAAAAAAAAAAAAAAGGAGCACCTTCTGATCAATAATCAAAGATTATCCTTCCTAATACGAGGTGACATTTGACTCCTTAAAGTGACTTACAGGGGTATTTTCTTTTTACCTTTGCAATGGCATCATTTTCATCTGTCAAATTTAAAAGTGTATGTTTATAAGCTTTTTAAAATGTCTATTTAAAACAATATAATAAGAAGTAGAATAAGACAAATAAGTTACCAATCATATGAAATTAGTATTAATAAAAAATTAATTTGTAC
>NW_015628766.1:669429-675874 GCF_001515625.1 Sinocyclocheilus rhinocerous | reverse complement strand
CTGTGTTTGCTTTTAGAGATGCGCAGCGGCTCAGCTGTTACTATATTTGGAACTATTTTCGTTGATGAAATATATACAATAAGAATGTTTGCGGGAGCGTGACACACACGTTGAGGGAGCGCGCGGTAATGGTCAGAAATTCAGCGGGAGCGGGCTTAAGAAAACTGTCCCGCTCAGGGCTCTTGGCTGCGCATCAACACACACGTTTTTTTTTTCGCGCTCCCCCATCTCCACCCCCAATAATTAGTGCCGCTTGTTCTGTCTTTGACAGAACATATAGGACAATTTTTTAAAAAGCGCCATAAACAAAATTTATTTAAAATTTAATTCAAGCACTTTCAAGGACCTATGTTTGTTTTCAAGTACTTTCCAGGCCTTGAATCGATATGTCTGAAATTCAAGTACTTTCAAGAAGCGTGGGAACCCTGTTTTAATCAAATAAATGCAGCCTTGTTAAGCATTAGATACTTTATTTCAAAAACATTCAAAAAATCTTACTGACCCCAAACTTTTGAACGGTCGTGTTTATAGGCTATATACAGTATATATCTTTGAAAAAGAGCTCTGACTATTCAAACACTGGGGAGATATAAAAGTACAAAGAAATAGAACAAGGACAATTGGCAATTACAGAACATACTCTAACGTTAGTAACATCGATCTTGATAAACAAACAAAAAAAAAAACAAACAAAAAAAATGACTCTCAAATGTTCTTGAAGCCCTAACATTTAGCTCACTGGCTAAACTGTTGGCAACCAATCTGGGAATTCATAAAATTCAGTCTTTACTCAAGGCTAAAGCAACATCTGTGACAATGGTGTCAAGGCCTCTTAAACCATTTCCATGAACAGCTACAGTACACAGGCTACACTACTCAACTTGTCTCATATTATGTACATAAATTAATGAAATAGCTGGAAATGGGTTATTATGAGATATTAAGCAAATACATATGCTCACACAGACTTGAAACTCTGAAAAATACTTTCTACAGCCCTCTGGCAGTAAAGGCACAGACTCTATGCACAGACATTTAGTACAAACTGTGTTAAGTCTGTCGCCCCACTTTAAAAGGCAGCCATTCATCAGACCCGTTTATATGTGAAGCTAAATCTCATCTGATTGATGACGGCCTTCTCTTTCTGCCTCTCCACAAACGGGTATTAATGGCAGAGGGTCACACGGTAATGAGACACCCAGACACCTTCTTCTACTCTCATAATGATGCTGGTTCCTCTCTCAGGGGACGGGGTCTGGTTGTTCTCTATGCAGGCATGTATCCAGGGAAATACATTTTTATGGACCGCACGGCTTTAGTGAAAGACGATAATGGCTTTTCAAATTCCTGACATTTAACACAATTGTCAATTAGAAATCTTTTATCTGGTTCAGTGACAAAAAAGAGACTTTTTAAAAATGTAGTTTACAAGTTCTAAAGTAAAAAAGAAAAAAGAAAAACGTTTTTTTTGTAACTATGACACAGTGGCCATAGCTCAAGGACTGAAGGAGTTTGTTAGATTTTGAATATATTAGGTTTAAGATGATATTCCTGTACGTCATGCAGATACGGATGGGGAGTTAAAGTTCCTGTAAGGCAGGCGGGGTCATCAAAGAGGTCTGCAACTTTACTTATTCACTCTATCAGTCTATCAGTCACTGCATGTCTGAAATGCAAATCTGTTTGTGTTTATCTTTGTGTATATGTGTCAGTGTGAGTTATGAAACCATGACCTGCGTGGGATCAGGATTCCAGTGAGATTTTGTATATATACATGCATAGAATTAGCCCACAAGTGCATGATTCCATCTCTGTTATAGCTGTTCTATGTATTACATGCTCTTAACCCTGAGAAAGTCACCTGGGTGCTTGTTTAGAGTAATGTTCAGTTACAATATTTGAATCAAACCAATGCCAAATGAGAGTGGAATCAATCCAGAAATGGAAAGCGCCTGCAGCCAACAATCTCTCAGAGAATAGAGGCAACACTGCAACAAAACACAGATCAGATTCAAAAAGAAAATGTTTTAGTTGTAATGCCCTTTAGAAAAATATTTTGTTATTGTGCTGCTCTCTACCCATCTGCTCGGCTTCTGTTCTATTCTATTCTATTCTATATTTTTAATGAAGGCTGAGTTGATTAATAGTCTGATGGCCCAAACAAAACAACCATTTACCAGTGCTGCTTTATCATCTTATTTTGTCATTCATGCATATGTCAAGCATATGTTTTTTTTTTTTTTTTTTAATGTATCATATTTCTGGGTAGGGTCAGAAAAGAAAAAAAAAGAAAAAAAAGTGCACTGTGAAAGGAGATGGAAGAGGTATTAATCTGGGCTTTACCTCAATAGAGTCTATCCATATCTTCTCTGTCGTCTAAATCTTGATGATGATGAAGAATGTGTCTGATGGCACAGATTCATATTGAACGTCCACTCTATCATGAATTAATCAAAGACAGAGCCTCTGAAATGGCTTCTCAGTTAAACAGAACTCTTTCTTTCTCACTCAGCTATCTCAGAAGCTAAATCAGATGGAGTGTGGAGTTCAGAGCCGCCATAGACAAACTGATTGAGGACCTTTAATGGAAGTCCTGAGCAAAACTTTTACTGTTCTTTCCTCTTCAGGATCAGCTGTATGTGTGGTTCAAATGTGACAAAAGTTGTATTTTTGGAAGTGTTCAATATAACATAGTACATATCTACGTATTTAATTATTTTTTATTTATGTATGGACAAAATGAGAAGTTTTAAATATAAATTTAAAGCTTTATTCTCTCTGAAGTTAGTATTATAGCAACTTATGTAAATAAAGTAAATATGTACACTGTCTGACAATGCAGAACCAATTCATCACTTGCTAAATGACAGTGTGGAAAGACAGTCTTAAAGACTGGATTTGAGAACCAAATCAGAAATGAGAGCAATGTGAACAAAGCCATGATCAGCATTCAATTAGTTTTTCTCATTCACTGAACTCACTGAATGCTGATGATCTGATCTCTGCACTAAACAAACCACTGAAGTGTTTGAACTGGGAGTCTGAACATTCCTATTCATACTAATCTGTTTTTGCTCCAAGATATGTTTATTCAGCAAGAGTAAACACAATTTTATGAAACACATGCACATACACACACTTAAGTAGCGCAGTCAGCAGTTCTCGGGGCAGGAAGCTTGGAGCAGAGCCAGATGCAAAGAAGTCAGTAAACACAAAGAAATGAAATGAAGAATTCAGATGCAAAAGCCTCTAAATGCCATCTGAAATTTTATTCTAAAATGAGAATTTTTTTCAGGCTCCTATATTTATGTTCAGTTATTTAACTTTAATTGCATAGAAAATGACCTATATATTGCCATTAGAGTAAAATTACTGAACCTAAACATAGGAGCCTGATAAAAATGTTCATTTTAGATGAAAATTTCAGATGGCACTTAGAGGCTTTTGCATCTGAACTCTTCAAATATAGAGTGAATTATAATTTAGGTGAGAAACTTCACTATGGAAAAAGAATGCAGGTGGTAAACAAAATATGATTTAAAAAACATGTTTGTTTATATTTGATATTGATTATGGCAGCAGCTATTCTTCAAATGAAGATCAGATAATGGAGAACAGTAGTTTAACTATTCATAACATATAAAATGTATTTTTATATGTACATATGTTAATAATATTGTTAACACTTTATAATAACTTTCATGAATAAATCATTAACAAATATTATATAATGCTTAACGGATCATTAATTATTCAAATAGCTAGAAATGTGACAATGTGCTTATTAATGTTTACTAACATACTTATTAAACATTAGCTAATGATTAACAGATCATTATTCCATGTAAATTAAAATGTATACAAATGTCATCAAACTTTCAATTCATCTGATCATGTACTTCTTGAAAATCTACACATTATTTTAACAGATATTAAACAATGCTTTAAAGCTTTTGTTAATGTACAACCCTTTTGCTATTGAGGTATGATACGGGTAAGGTTAGGGACAAGTTTGGTGATATGGGTAGGTTTAAGGTTCAGTAAAGGGGTCCACAGTGTACAGGGGTCAATTCGATTATTATAAGGGAACACGGTTCAATCTGTTTATATTACATTGTTTTGATAAATGAACAAGTATTTTCTTTCTCCTGTTGATGTATGATTCAAGGAAGATCCTGTTTAATCATATACAGTATACTAGTGCTGAGGCAATAAAAACATGTTTTACACCCAAATTACAATGTGTCATGTCTTTAGCGAGCATTTAGCTAAACTTAACTAACCACGCTTTATGCAAACATTGTTACAGCAGCTAAATGTCCAATGCCCATAAAGATACTAAATGATTAGTAAATGTTTATAAACATTTACAGATGATGAATAGTTTCAACTTTAGATTGGGTACAGCAAAAACATGAACAAATGATTAATGTATGTTTTGTTAAGATGTGAAAACAGAAGAAGTCTACACAACAAAGACCAAATATGTGACCTTTACATACTGTGATTATGAGTTAGTGAATACGTTAACATGAATAGTTTGTGAAGTGCTTAAAATGACTAATTAAACTATATATATATATATATATTCATTTTTAAGAGAATTAGGTAATATATCAACTGAAGTTTAATGACATTTGTAAGCATTCAAAAGTACATTAACAAAAGCTTTTAATCATTGTATAATTTTTGTTAAAATCATTTGTGGATTTCTAAAAAGTGCATGATCATATGAATTGAAAGTTTAATGACATTTGTAAGCATTTCAGTTTACATTAAATGATGATATGTCATTTGATAATGTTTAATAAGTTCATTAGTAAACATCAACAAGCATCATGTCATATTTCTAGCTATGTGAATATAATATATATTAACTAATGATCTGTTAAGCATTATATACAATTTGTTATATATTTATTAATGATTATATTAGTTAATATGTTATAAGTTAATATAAAGTGTTACCTATATATGTTCAAAAATGTATTACACATACATAAACAAAAGAATCTGTATGGGCTAGATATATATGTTAATATATGAAATTGTTCCAGTTTCTATTAGGTTTCATATATGTTTCTACTTCAAATGACACTATGTTTCATATATAGATATTTAATATACAGTATGTACATATTATATATTCATATGGGATACTATAAAATTCCAAATAAAATAAGTCAGAATGTGGTAATATGCTTCACAGACATTTACAGCCATTCAATTTTGAGAATTTTGACTTCCAAAATGCATTTAGCACAAATTTTGTGTGTTTGTGCCTTTATAGTTTTACTTACTCAGGTGCTAAAAACACAAACAGTGGGTGCAAATAGATGGCACAGTTTCCAAGTGAAATTTCACTTTTAACACTTTTTGTAGTATTTTATTCTAGCTGAAAGTAATGTGTCTAAAATCTTCAATAAATATGTGCATTCCCCAAAATAGATCCTCATCAATGTTGTATGATATAACAGACCTCCTCAGTCCAAAGCTATTTAGCCTAGTCATGTCAGCATGAGGTGATGGATGGCCTATTGGCCTATGAAAAATGAACTATACAGACCTTCTGAGGATTCATAGAAAAGACAGTACTTTCTTTGTGAGTCATACACACACTCATCCAATACAGTTGCTTATGGACTCTCATCTATTTTATGATTGATCATGGCAGCAGACAGCAAATGACGCCAGATTAAGTATTAATAAAGCTCCTGACACTGATCAATCATGAGATTTCATAGCAGCTCCCTGGTTGCCAACAAGTAGTGAAACATTGTGATGGAGACACATAACAATAAACATGAGAATGAATGAATTGTGAAAGGTTATGTATAATTAGACGGTTCCCACAATGAGCAGATACTTCTGATAGCCTGTCTTGTTGTCATTTGTGAATATTCCATTTGACGTCAATGCTTAACAAGGAAACATATCTAAGGAAATAATAAACTGAATCACATATTTGTCATATAAACAATTCTTTCAGCTGGCCTTCCTGTAGTGTGACGTTAGTTATACCGTGAGTTTGATGAACATTCATTAAAGGGGTCATATGATGCGATTTCAATTTTTCCTTTCTCTTTGGAGTGTTACAAGCTCTTGGTGCATAAAGAAGATCTGTAAAGTTGCAAAGACTAAAGTCTCAAATCCAAAGAGATATTCTTTATAAAAGTTAAGAGTTAACGACGCCTATCTAAAACGGCTCGTTCTAACATGCCCCCACATACCTACGTCACGATCTCGGAAGATTTGCATAACGCCGCCCAAACGTTCACGCAAAGAAAGAAGGCGTAACTTATATTCTCGCTGTAGTATTGTTGTTGCCATGTCGTGAAGACGCTGTGTGTTTTGTTGTGAAAGAGAAACTACTTTGTTTGGTCTTCCAAAAGAGGACAATATCCGCTTCGTCATGCCTGGAGCTGATCAGTGCTGGTCGCTGAGG
>NW_015628766.1:666134-669104 GCF_001515625.1 Sinocyclocheilus rhinocerous | reverse complement strand
TCGCTGAGGAAATACATCAACTTAGTGCTGTGGATCGCCGGATTGGCTTTCACCATGGACGAAGTCCAGGGTCGTCACATGTGGTTGCCGCTCCTTCGTCGAATCCGCCAGGCGCGCCGTTCTTGACCCCGCCGCCTTTGATCACTCTAGCCCGGAAAAGAATGTGTTTTTTAAACTTTAAACCGCATAAACACATTTCATTACACCAAATACACAAAATAATGTTCTTTTTAGCAGCATCATATGACCCCTTTAAAGCTAATAAATGGTCCCATCAGCAAATCTTTGGGAGTGCTGCAGTTCACTTTCAGTCGGTCACTACAAGTCACGTCGTGACTGACGAATTGGGATCTCACTTCGAGGCAATGGACATCGGCATGCGATGATTGCATCCAGCTGCCGCTGATCACAGCATGAGCATAAAAAGGCAGAAGGTGCAACGCATACCAGCTTTTCGCTTTGGAGCCGAGCGATCACATCGTTTTGCTCTTGACTACTCTACTGAGAGAAGAAGACTGAATAAGTTCAGCGCGCTCTTTGGAGCTCTTGGTGTTGGCGGTACGGCGCTTCAGCGGTGGTGGTTTTCCCATGTCGAGTGGGTTGCACACATCAGGCTGCACTACCCCGTTTGTGTTGCAGGTGGCCATCTCCCCTGTGCACTTCAGCACGCTGAAAGAGCTTCGTCCCTAAAAGAGCATTCACAGGTGCGTCTTTTTAAAGACGATGTTGCGCCTGGCAAACGCAACGCTGCGTCTTTTTAAAGACGACGTTGCGTCTTGCTACAGACAACATATCACCTGTGCGTTTCTGGATGCGGTCATTACCTGATGTCGGGTGATGGTCACGATCGCTGCCTCACGTGTCTGGGCATTAAGCATGCTGAGGTAGTGTTCGTGGATGAGTCATGTTCTCATTGCGGGAAGATGACCATCTCGGAGTTGCAGGCCAAGCTCCGTTACCTCAAAAGGGGCGGAGCTCCGTTGCCTCTGCCTCGATCTAGTTCTCGTCATGGCGGCAGTCAGGCGGGGGCTACTTCAGGCAGTAGCACGGGCGGTCTGACCATCTCTTCTCTTGCACTCCGCAATCAGTTGAGCTGCCAAAGGAACCTGTTGGGCCCTCTACAAGGAGCGTACCAGCAGTATCCTTCGGCGCTCCTCCCGACGATCGGATGTCAATTGCTGCATTGGAGGGTGAGCCGGAGCTTTCTGGAGAGGAAATCTTCTTCCACACAGGCCCTCTGGGACTGTAGTAGGGCTGTGCGATTAATCGAAATCGTGCACCTTAAAAGCTGGTATGCGACCCGCCAATAAATCCACAGAAGAAGAAGAAGAACACCCACCTAAAAAAAAAAAAAACGGAACGCGGGACGGGAGAGAGACAGAGTGGGATTATGGCGTCTACTGGGTCAGATCGATAGTAAGGCAAATTAAAACAAAAGAAAACCGTATGCAACTTAAGCTTCGAAATCACAAACATCGAACAAAAAAGGTAATTTGCAAGAGATGCGTCACAGCGCATATCAAAAGCTCCCTTATCGGTTCTGTTTTCAGTACTGGAGAATAAAAGATACATTCTTAGATGTTTTTGTTAGTACGTGAACGTTATCTTACACATTTTATCTCCCCAACAGATTAATTTGAAATAAGTTTATGATGCATGTTTGCTATTCCCAATTCAGAAGAGCGCACACACAGCCTGTGTCTGTGAATGCTTCTCATACTCGCTCCTCTCTGCCCCACGCGGCGCGAATCCCGCGTCACGGACGAGCCGTTAATGCTTGCTGCACTCACGCAGCCTGTCTCGTAATGCTCGTTTATACTCGCACCCGGCTCCGCACCGCAAGTCTTCACGAGCGCATCTGGCAGTATGGATGAGGCTTGACGCACGCGTGCAACCTGTGTCGACTCGCGCCTGGCTCCGCGTTTAAAACGAATGTAAATTCAGTCTAACTGCTTGCTAATTTCACTTGGATGAAATGAAACATTCAGCACATTTTCCACTTGCTCTTAAAATGAATAAATCAATGTAATACTTTAATAATTGACTTAAGAAATACAGTTCTTTATTTATAAAAAATAAACAAATATTTTCTGTGAAATTCAGTAATTAAGTTAATTCTGTAAAAGTAGTTATACCATTATAATCTTGCCTGCTGAAAAAAAACAATAGAACCCCTCCCAAAACACAATAAAAATTTTTTATGGATTTCAGGGTTATAATGGGAATTTGTTTGGTTTTAATGTAAACTATAATGGTGTCTATTTGATGGATTCTATTGGTGGGATGTAATCTGGCAGATGGCAACCAATAGAACAGCAGTAATTCCTATTGGAATAATGCCCAAAACAAAAATGAATTTTGTAATGGTTTAATGGAAACTATACGAATTTCTGTGATGGTTTCTATTGTTTTTTTCAGCAGGGTAATGATACCCATACTGTGCTGCACATTAGTGACAATATTGAGCTGAAGCTTGACTTTGCAAATTTAAAATCGCAAATCAAATCGCAATCGCAATATCTGTCAAAAAAAATCGCAATTTGATATTTTCCCCCAAATCGCACAGCCCTAGACTGTAGCAATGCCTGAATCGGATCCGGAAATCACAGCTATGCTTTCCCGGGCCGCTGTGAGGGTAGGGCTCGAGTGGAGACCTCCACCATGTCCCGAGCCCTCAAGGTTGGACGATTGGTTCTTCGGGTGGTCCGCACTGATTCTCAGCGCCCCGCCCCAGTGCCATTCTTCTCGGAGGTGCATGAGTGGGCTTACCAGGTCGTGGAAGACACCTTTTTCTGCCGGAAACCGACCTGCTAACTCCTCCTCCCTCACCACTCTTGACGGTGGTGCAGCTAGGGGCTATACGGGGGTCCCCGCAGTGGAGCGGTCGGTTGGGATGCAGTTGTGTCGTAATACCACCTCCACCCGGCAGGGCAAACCGTGCCTCCCCTCCCGGGTCTGTAGGTACTCATC
>NW_015628766.1:664890-665922 GCF_001515625.1 Sinocyclocheilus rhinocerous | reverse complement strand
AACAATAGAACCCCTCCTAAAACACAAAAAAATTTATGGATTTCAGGGTTATAATGGGAATTGTATTGGTTTTAATGTAACCTATAATGTGGTGTCTATTTGATGGATTCTATTGGTGGGCTGTAATCTGGCAGATGGCAACCAATAGAACAACAGTAATTCCTATTGGAATAATGCCCAAAACAAAAAGGAATTTTGTAATGGTTTAATGGAAACTATAAGAATTTCTGTGATGGTTTCTATTGTTTTTTTCAGCAGGGTAATGATACCCATACTGTGCTGCACATTAGTGACAATATTGAGCTGAAGCTTGACTTTGCAAATTTAAAATCGCAAATCAAATCGCAATCGCAATATCTGTCAAAAAAAATCGCAATTTGATATTTTCCCCCAAATCGCACAGCCCTAGACTGTAGCAATGCCTGAATCGGATCCGGAAATCACAGCTATGCTTTCCCGGGCCGCTGTGAGGGTAGGGCTCGAGTGGAGACCTCCACCATGTCCCGAGCCCTCAAGGTTGGACGATTGGTTCTTCGGGTGGTCCGCGCTGATTCTCAGCGCCCCGCCCCAGTGCCATTCTTCTCGGAGGTGCATGAGTGGGCTTACCAGGTCGTGGAAGACACCTTTTTCTGCCGGAAACCGACCTGCTAACTCCTCCTCCCTCACCACTCTTGACGGTGGTGCAGCTAGGGGCTATACGGGGGTCCCCGCAGTGGAGCGGTCGGTTGGGATGCAGTTGTGTCGTAATACCACCTCCACCCGGCAGGGCAAACCGTGCCTCCCCTCCCGGGTCTGTAGGTACTTGTCTGGTCTGTCCGGTGATGCTTATGTGGCCTGTGGAGAAGCTGACTTCGCCTTACACGCTACGGCAGGGATCCTCAAATCTGGCCCACGAGATCCACTTTCCTGCAGAGTTTAGCTCTAACCCTAATCAAACACACCTGAGCATGCTAATCAGTGTCTTCAGGATCATAAGAAAATCACAGGTAGGTGAGTTTGATCAGGGTTGGAGCTAAACTCTGCAGCGCATTG
>NW_015628766.1:655348-663487 GCF_001515625.1 Sinocyclocheilus rhinocerous | reverse complement strand
ATTTTAAGTGAGCAGCGTGTCAAAACAGCGGAGCGGATCACATAACAAGCGCTCAGGCTCGTTTATGGTAAATATCTTTCAGCGCTATATCCTCTAGTACAGGGATCCTCAAATCTGGCCCACGAGATCCACTTTCCTGCAGAGTTTAGCTCTAACCCTAATCAAACACACCTGAGCATGCTAATCAGTGTCTTCAGGATCATAAGAAAATCACAGGTAGGTGAGTTTGATCAGGGTTGGAGCTAAACTCTGCAGCGCATTGGCCCTCCAGGGCAAGATTTGAGCAACCCGGCGCTACGGCGTTACTGCAGGTTCTTCAGGCTAAAGCACTGAGGGACCTGCACGAGGGTGGTCATGATCCGGAAGTTCTGAAAGAGCTCCGAACTGCAATTGACCTTGTGCTCCGAGCGACGAAGGTCACTCCGAGTTCTCTGGGTCGTGCGATGTACACACTTCAGGCGCGTCACCTCTGGCTGTGTCTGTTCGACATGAGGGACGCCGACAAGTTCGGTTCCTCAAGGTCCCTGTGTCCCAGACCTGCCTCTTCGGTGACGCAGTCGAGAACATGGTCCAGCAGTTCTCGGCTGCACAGGAGCAGACTGAGGGGATCCGGCATGTCCTGTCCTGGCGGGCAGCTACTGCCTCCACCCATCCACCGGCCGCAGCGCCCCAGACTGCTCGTCGCCCGTCCAGGACCCCGTCAAACCTGATGGTGAGCGAAAGAGCAAGAGGCCCTGGGACGGGCGACCCAGATAGGGAGGGAACTGCTCTTTGGAGGATGGTGAATGCACCTCTCCCTCCCCCGGAGGAGGGCTGGGTGGAGAATCTGGTTTCCAAAAACATCGACAAGAGAGCGGTTTTCTCCGTCTCTGGGGCCCAAGAGGGCATGGAGAGTCACGGACGGACCAACTCCAGACCACACTCATCCTCCTCTCTCGCCAGCAGGCAGCAGTGGGCGGTTCGAGAGCGTCATCAAAGGTCCTACTCACGCACCCTCTGCCAAACCATGGAACTAGGTAAGCGTTGCACTGCACACTCAGACCTCTCTTCGGTCCCATGGACTGGGTCCCTGTGTTCCACCTCGCTGCCCCATTGCGGATACGTCGGTGGTCCTGCTGGTCCAGCTTGTACGGTGTCTGGGTGCCTGGCTACCCAAACCGTCTAGCTGGCTCCTGCGGACCATCAGACTCGGCTATGCGATTCAGTTCGCCTCTTGTCTTGCATGAGGAGATCGCAGTCCTACTAGCGAAGGATGCGATAGAGCCGTTCCCTCCAGCCGATATGAAGACGGGGTTTTACAGCCCCTACTTCATTGTACCCAACAAAGGCGGTGGGTTATGACCGATCTTGGACCTGCGTGTCTTGAAACGGGCCCTTCACCGGTTACCGTTCAAGATGTTGACGCAGAAATGCATCTTCGGGTGCATCCGCCCCCGAGATTGGTTTGCAGCGGTCGACCTAAAGGACGCGTACTTTATGTATCGACCCTTCCGCACCACAGACCATTGCTGTGGTTCGCGTCCGAAGGACGAGCATATCAGTACGAGGTCCTGCCCTCCGGGCTGTCCCTGTTGCCCCATGTCTTCACGTAAGTTGCGGAGGTACCCCTTGTTCCCCTGAGAGAACAGAGCATTCGCATTCTCAACTACCTCGACAAAGCAGTCTCACCCAAAACCGTCTCGCTGGCTCCTTCAGACCATCAGACTCAGCTATGCGATTCAGTTCGCCCGGCGTCCTCCCAAATTGAGAGAGCAAAGGATTTGCATTCTCAACTACCTCGAGGACTGGCTCATACTAGCTCATACTAGCTCAGTCTCAGGATCAGTTGTGCGAACACAGGGACTTGGTGCTCTCACACCTCAGCCTGTTGGGCCTTCGGGTCAACTGGGAAAAGAGCAAACTCTCCTCGACGCAGAGGATCTCTTTTCTCGGTATGGAGTTGGATTCGGTCGAACAGACAGCACGCCTCACACAGGAACGTGCTCAGTCGATGTTGAACTGCCTGAATACATTCAAGAGCAGGTCCCACTGAAACAGTTTCAGAGGTTTCAGTTTCGCAAAACTATGTTCATATATGATCGTGGTTTTGCGCAGCTTGTCAGTGAACAATGGCTGTTTGTAGTAAATGCTGCTCCATGTGAAAGCACGCACGTGATGGAGATTTACCGCTGATTACAGAACAGGCTTTACTGACAAGATGCGCATTAAATATCGCATGCGATTTATCGTGCAGCCCTAGTTGCCGGGTAACCGGCTTGGCTCCTCAGCGAAAACCTGGTATGCATTGCACCTGCTGCTTTTTTATGCTCACGCTGTGATCAGCGGCAGCTGGATGCAATCATCACATGCCAATGTCCATTAGCTCGTTTAGTTTACACTCAAAGTAGATTGGTCTCTCGAAGCGAGATCCCAATTCGTCGGTCACGACCTGACATCTCCATTCCCTCCTTCAGGGAACGAGGGTTACATACGTAACCGAGACGTTTTAAATATTATAATTTAAATATTTTAGCATTGAGATTAAATTATTCATTTTAACAATATAAGAGATAATTAAATAATAAGAGAAAAGAAACACAATAGCAACAAAATAAACATAAAAATGAGTTCATTTACCAAATTTTCTTCTCCTGCAAGGAAGCAGCTGAGCTAAAGGAAGTAGATGATATTATCTAGAGCCAATCACTATTCCAAACTTGCACTGATATGAAATGATAATTGCCCCACTGAGTTATTATTAAACACATACACACAAATGTGAGAAACATTAAAACAGCAAAACTCCATTAAGAGTAAATTGTTAGTGTTTATTCAATAGCAGTTTTAACTATAGTGACCTGCAATTTTTTACCATAAAGGGTTAACTCTACATGACTTAACCCATAAAATACAGTTTTGTTGGTATAAATTTATGTATTTAGGTTGATTCAGTAATGTTAAATAATATTTAAAATTTCCAATTCTCAAATTACATTGAAATAAATAAATAGATAAATACATAATACATGGAAAACTATATGAAAAACAAAAACATGAACTTAAATTCTTAGGTCAACTCAATCAACATTTGATCCTTCATAAGGTTTGTTGTTGAGAACTGGGCCAAGCTGACTGGAAGTATTTTCCTTGTGCAGTTAGAAGAGTGGAAAGATTTTATAGAAGGTATGTTGGAATTTTTCTCAATGGTCTCATAGACCCCTTGATAAATTAATGCTTGTCTTTAATATAGCTATTTAAAGTTCTTGTCAACACTTGCACTATGGCAGCTGTCTTTTTAAGAGACTAAAATAGTTTTTATATTGGACTGCAGAAAACTTCTTAGATGTGAAAAATAATTTCCAGCTAGACAAACAAAAACAAAAAAAGTTTTCCCCTTAAAATATAACACTGACATGAAATATTGGATATTTAAAGATGCAATAGGTGATTGTCTTCAGAAACATTTTTTGTTATGCTGGTTGAAAGTCTCTTCACATCCCGATAGCAATCATTAAGTTAAGTGGTCTAAATGTATTTGTCTGTATTTATATATTCTGTGGAAGGTGTAGGATCAAGAAATGTTCGTCTAATCAAAACGTTCGGTCCGAGCGTTTTAATATGCTTTCCTACCTGCTTGTCAACGTATGTATTAGCATACCTCTGCGCACCCAGTTCGCGCAGACAGGATACGTCATCAGCGCGTTCACGCACGCTGTGCAGACAGAGCGAGAATGCCAGAGAATCAACAACCCGATTTTCCTTCCTGGTATTGTAGTACTTTTAAAGATTTCTCACCGGTGAATGACACATGATGTAGCCCAGCGGTTAATCCAGTCCTCGCGCCAGCTCGTTAGATGTGAGCTACGTGCATGAACTGTGTTCCAATCGATATGATCCCTACACAGTGTTCATTGCTCCCTCCTCCCTGAGCAGGGGAAATACGTTGATGTTTACTTCACTTCGGACCATGGGCTGGAATTGGGAACCTGATGTAGCCTATTGTAGTAATGTTGTCTCTGGTCTGTGAGTGTAAATGCATTCATGGGGTGTGGCTTTGGACGGAGATTGCAGGGAGGGTGGGACGTTCGCTTTCAGTGCTATCAGGCTAAAGTTAGCATTTTCCAAGATCTCCTATTGCACCTTTAATAATTATCTTGAGGACAGGTAAGAATTCTAAATGGTTTGCCTACTTCAGTAAAGAGTTAATAATATTGCTAATGCTATTAATAATACTGATTTAGCTATTAATAATTAGTAGTCATTTCTATCACTGAATTATCAGCGTAAAGAGTTCAAGAAAAAAATTATTGGCAATGCAAGATATGTGCCATGCCAGAGTAAACCTATTCATCCCAAAGTAGTCTTGTGTTTATTTTACAATAACAATAGAAATGAGACATTATGAATTAAAAAAAGGCCCATTGCTAACAAGAAACAGCCAGAGTCTGGGTGGAAAGATAATATAATTCCTAAAATGAAACTGACTAATCTAGGTACTTGGTCGGAAGCCCACACGTAGTGAAGATATTTTCCATCTAATGATAGAAGAGCCAGATGTGCTCACATAAGTCATTCCACACATCTTCAGTTCAGTTACAAATCTTATCTTAATGGAGACAGGCCCAATCATAACTCAAACACACTCAGATCTGCTCAGGGAGGAAAGCAAAACACTCTATCCTGCCAAAAATGGTGTGGTCCTAAAAGAGACTGCTTGAGCAATACTGAAACGAACAAAAAATGTCTGTATCTTATGACAGGAAAGAAAATAATGGGGAAAATGTGAGAATAATAATCACAACTATTTTATATATTTTCCTCAGTTGTAAGGTGTCTAGCCTAAAGACGCTGAGATTACAGAGGAACAATAAAAGCAAGTCGAAGTGAACATTATGAGGGAAGAATGGATAAGCAGACAGACAAAGACGGAGCCAAACAGACAAATATAATAAAATCCAGGAAACTAAAAAGGTACAATTACACCTCAGTCTGAATGAAAAACAGATGTGGCTAGTATTCACCTGATCCTGTACTTCATCCTAAGCTATAGATCAAAATTAGACTACAGAAATCAAACATTCTTTCAGATGCAGCAATGGTAGATATACAGTATATATACATCTAAGTAAGTGAATATATAAGTATATAAAAGTGAATATATAATAAATGACAAGTTAATTTATCTTGCTAACTTTCAACAGGGTCAGGATTGCAAAGACAAAGTGAAAACTGTCAGCTCCAAACCTTCTTTCACTAAGAAAAGCTATTTTCATTCCTACTTGATTAGAATGAATGAGTGTACATTTGTGTATATGTAGGTCATTTCTATTAGTCATTACCTTCTGAACTCTGTAACTTTAGAATAATGAATATGCTTGTGTTGTAATTTTATGTTGGTACAATAAAAAGGGTATGTCAGGCTTTCTTAAATATGTTCTGGTGAAGTTCATGCACGACATGAAATTAACAGGATGAAACCACATAAAAGTATGGAAATAAAGTGCTAAAGTTAGGTATAACTAACAACATTGAAAGTAAACATGAGGACAGCAAAATGAAATGATTACCAATTCAAACCATTTTTAAACATGTTTTTCTAGAACAATGGAAAAAAACTGCTTTTGAATAAAAACAGTACAGCTCCCAGGTACATGGCGACATCTGCTCTCCTCAAACTAAATAATTTAAAATTCACTTCACTGTGATGATCACATGCTCACTGAATTGAATAATGTGAAAAACTACTATAATATCCATAAAAGTGATTTTATCCAATATATTACAGCATATATGATGATGATAGCGAAGTGTACTCAACAATAAGAATGAAACATGTACTGTCTGCAAGTTATTTAAAAAAAAATTCTGGATGCTCATAATAATTTGTTTTCTGTGGCGTTGTAGTATTTCATTTCTCATTTTTCTTTATGCCTTGCATTTAATTACCTTTCTTTCATTTTAGTAATGCTAAATGTCACAATCCCACACTGTGCATAAATATGGATGCAGTTTAGAGGAGTGTGACTAAAAGCAAGCTGAAAGAGACATTTGTCCTTGATACAACAGATGCAGTGATAGGACTTTTCACAAGCCCATATATCACTAAAACATTTATGGAACATAATGAGGTGTATGAAACAAACCGTCTTCCAGCAGAAATGAACGGATGTCCTTTGATAGTGGTTTAGCAGCTATGTAATCCTTTCCACATACTTTCTCACTTTGACTCTCTCCTCCTCCCTGTTTTCTCACTTTAATCTCTTACTGTTCCCGTTCTCTAATCTTTCAGATAGGTTGCGTCATCTGATTTTAGAAATTTCGATAGATTGTGCATTGTTACAGACCTCTGTTTGTAATTTCTGCATATTAGACTATTGAATTTTGAAGCCTAAATACAATCGCTAGATGTACACAGATAAAGTTAGGCTATAAACGAACTACACCACAGTTGCATGACTTCAGTGTCAAAATCACTAAGCTTAACTCTTTCAAGTGTTTGGCGTGATGATTTTTAATGTGCCAACCTCTATAGTCTGATTTAGACACAGGTATTACTGTGTTACTGAAATTACTGAAGTATTTTATGTTGTAGAATAATATGTGAAAATATCTTGAGCTTGTGTTAAACACAGGCCCTATTATTTTAGGCATTTAACCAAAAGCACATTCAAAAAAACTTTTGATTTTGAGATGATGGAACCAGAAGTTCAAATATGCTAACTTGTTTCTGGGTTTTATTTTAAGTGACGTGACCATGTGGCCAAGTATGGTGACCCATACTCGGAATTAGTGCTCTGCATCCAAAGTGCACACACACAGCAGTGAACACACACACACCGTGAACACACACCCGGAGCAGTGGGCAGCCATTTTTGCTGCGGCGCCCGGGGAGCAGTTGGGGGTTCAGTGCCTTGCTCAAGGGCACCTCAGTCGTGGTATTGAAGGTGGAGAGAGCGCTGTACATTCCCTCCCCTCACCTACAATCCCTGCCGGTACGAGACTCGAACCCGCAACCTTTGGGCTACGAGTCCGACTCTCTAACCATTAGGCCACGACTTCCCCACAGTAGAGTAGTTTGACTCTACTGACTCCGATCCAATGTTGTCAGGCCGTTCAGGATGTTCAAACCAACAGAGTGATAGAGCCACAAAGCCACAGAAAGTGTTTCCACTTTTAGGGGAACCTTTATAAAGTTATAACATTTCTAAAAAAAAAAACAACAAACAAAATTAAATTTTGCACACAGATACAAATTCTATTAGGCTTAGCGGGCGTGAATAAAGTATAAATGTCTGTTTGTATGCATTTGTCAAACATTTGTCTCCAACCACCTGTTTCTGTAAGTTCCAGCAAGATCCAAAGAGCCGCTGCAAAGTAGGGGTGTGAACCTACACTGGTCTCACGGTTCAGTTCGGTTACGATTATCATGTCATCGATTCGGTTCAATTCGATATCACGAGCAGTCAGATATATGAACTGTACCTGACCTGGTTTCTTAAGTTAGTGGTATTACCCAAGCGGCAACCTCCCACTCTATCTCGTGAAGCCAACAAGGAAGTGACTTAAACTGTAATTCATCAACTGGCCGCTAATTCTGTTTTAATTCTGACTTATTCAGTTATATTTTAGATACCCAGTCATATAAGTAATATGAAGAATACAAATTATTTCAGAAAAATTCAATATTTGTCATATGCAATTAATATGAGAACATTATTCTTCTATTACATCATACTGATATTCGTACTGGTATTAAATTGCACAGTTTAATGGGTAAATGAATTTATCAGAAACTCAACAAACACAAACACACACACACACACACTGTTAGGTTTTTATTTGTGCACGTAACTTGAATCGATCTGTGGAATATGTGGTAGATGCCTCATACTACGGAGCGTCTTTCACAGGCTTTTGGCTGCTATATGCAACCTGCTCCCACCTCTTTGCCCATTTTCGATTATCCGGGAGTGACGCGCTGCCAAAATGGCGACGGCCCGCTCCGCCCACTTTGAGCTTAAAAAACGCTCTTCGGAAATCTACGAGTGACGTCACGGACACTACGTCCATGTTTTTATGCAGTCTATGGTATTACCCCCTGCTAGTGATGTGACATTTGAACCGAGGCATCGGAGCTTGTGTCGAGAATAAATGGGCGTG
>NW_015628766.1:653705-655012 GCF_001515625.1 Sinocyclocheilus rhinocerous | reverse complement strand
GCTGTTTTCGAGACACTCGAAGTTTTGAATCTTTTCCCGAAACAGTCAGAGGAAAGCCTCAGTGCTTCACGAGGCTTCATTTACCCATCCCTACCCCCTACATATTTCATTGTGCGTGACATTATTTACACACAGCGTGTGTCTTCTCCAGGTCCTGCTCAGGTTGTTCATAAAAGCCAAAATGTGGCCAGATGTCGGCTTTTAAAGTAGTTGGAGCATTTTTAATTACTCGCACTCGCTTCTCGCCTCCCTCTGCCATTAGGCGCGTTCGATTTGAAGCAGCGCTGCGCAGGATGAGTGTATGACATAAACCGTGAAAGCATAAGGATCCGTGTCTGCTCTCTTATCGCTCTCGCGGTACTTGGTCATACACTGATCATTCTGCGTAGCGGCGCTTCAAGCCGAACGCGCTTAATGTATGCTACCGCGACAAAGCACGTATGCGACAAATGACGTCAGAAAGGCGTCAGTACGTTATTATCGGTTATGGTCTATTACTGAACCGATACTGAATCGTCCTCCTCTGCATCGCGATGCATCGAAGAAATTATTAATTTCGACACCCCTACTGCAAAGTGTCTGTGGATGCATCTTGAAGACTTCATTGTTAAATTAACCAGCTGAATATGTATTACATCACAGCTAACAATTTTTGGTTCCCAGAACGTTCCCGGAACGTTAGTTTTTAGTTCCCAGAACGTTATTTTTTATGGTTTGTTTTTGGTTAGCCAGGAAAGTTTTCTTAACGTTCCCAGAACGTTAGTTTTTGGTTCCAAGAATGTTATTCTAACGTTAATCTAACGTTCCCATAACGTTATTATAACGTTCCCCTAACCTCTTTACTCCGATATGATCACCCCGCTGTATGTCAGTAATCATCCAGCACACTCATGACCCAGTATAGTAGCATGGAAATTATCTGTATGGACGCCTAATCAGTATTATAAAAAAACACATCTTGTTTTTATTTATTGTTTAAGTAATAATCTGAGCACATCAACCATCATATGTAAAATTAAATAGTGTGTGTATATATATAGATACATATATAAAAGAATGAAAAATTACTTGACTTATAAAGTAGGATATGAGTACATTCATTTCTTACCACTGTAGTGTACAGTTTGTGCAGCGGGACCTTCTTTTGATCCGTAAACAAAAACCTCTCGCTTAACATAATGTTCATAATGTAACAAAACCGTTAATTTTTTAATTCTGTGAGCGCGCGGCTCTCTGTGGAAGACAGGTGAAAGCGCGTGCTGGAGAAGCGCGTGCAGATCAGAGGCGCGCAGTAAATGAAGATGAAA
>NW_015628766.1:649339-653448 GCF_001515625.1 Sinocyclocheilus rhinocerous | reverse complement strand
ATTCTGCGAGCGCGCGGCTCTCTGTGGAAGACAGGTGAAAGCGCGTGCTGGAGAAGCGCGTGCAGATTAGAGGCGTGCAGTAAATGAAAATGAAACAAACCCACGAATTTATGATTTCTGTTATCACTCTACGCTTAACCCTGGCTTAATATTATAATTTAAATCGCATTTTGATTGATCTAATTTCTGTATTTTAATAAATGCTGTATTAAACGAATTTCAGGGCTCTGTATAGGTCATTACTCATTAACATCTGCGACATTTTCATTGGAAAGATAGTTTTACAGGGTTATAAAAATAACCTGAGAATAACCATAAGGGAACGTTCTGTATAAGTTATTTTTAGGTTGTTTAAAAATAACCACCCTGCAACGTTCTGGGAACGTTATTTTATGGTTGCAAAAAAATTACCTAAAAATAACCATTAGGGAACGTTCTCTATAAGTTATTTTTAGGTTATTTAAAAAAATAACCACCCTGCAACGTTCTGAGAACGTTATTTTATGGTTGCAAAAAAATAGCCTAAAAATAACCATTAGGGAACGTTCTCTATAAGTTATTTTTAGATTATTTAAAAATAACCACCCTGCAACGTTCTGGGAACATTATTTTATGGTTGCAAAAAAATAAACTAAAAATAACCATTAGGGTACGTTCTCTATAAGTTATTTTTAGGTTATTTTAAAAAATAACCACCCTGCAATGTTCTGGGAACGTTATTTTATGGTTGCAAAAAAATAGCCTAAAAATAACCATTAGGGAACATTCTCTATAAGTTATTTTTAGGTTATTTAAAAATAACCACCATGCAACGTTCTGGGAACGTTATTTTATGGTTACAAAAAATATAACCTAAAAAGAACGTTCCCCTAACGTTAGTATTTGGTTTCCAAAAAAATAACCAAACGGGAACCAAAAACTAACGTTAGGGGAACGTTCTGTGTTTGCTGGGATATTGTGCTGCTGTTCTTGAGCTCTGATCCTTCTGCTGTGTGGAGGTCAGTTTTAACCCACATTTGATTTTCAAACTGCTCGAAATACTGGTTAAGCTATTTATTTATTACTTTCCATTGGGGATCATGAATGCGTGTTAAAGTTTCAACACAGAGATTTTTTTTTAAGGCTCTACAAAATTTGTTGACTTGGTTTCAATGCAATTTGCCAAAAACCAACACTTTGAAAAGCACTAAAAAGTCAGGTAAAAAAACTGAAAACCTTTATTGTAACTTCAAACACTAAATAAATGAGAACTTATGAAATTTAAGATTCAAAGTTTACTCGAAACTGAGACTTATCTTCTGAATCGTCAAAGAAAAATGTCTATTGCTAAGATCACACTGGCAGTTTTAATCTTTAATAAACATGATGGATGGTTTGCTGAAAAATGTTATGTTTGTAACACTACAAGACAGTAAAGCAGTTCCTCAGGAGCCTCAAGCTAAGAAAGAATACTAACCTGTCTGCTCATGCATCATCAATTATTTATCAGGGCAAATTGAAAAAGGCTGTCTTTAAATATTACAGCAGAACTGAGAGACATCATATTATATAGGCTTTCAGTGTGTTTGTAGCATTCATAGATTCATGTTGTTCTAAGATCAGTTCTGTGTCAGGGTTCAAATGGACGTATTAATGGCTTACTATCATTTTCACATTTCTAAATTAAACACTGAGAAGACGCTGCTGGTGTAGTGGTGCTCAAAAATACTCAGATCTGCAATGTAGCAGATGCTGGGCTTTCTGATGCCATGGAGAACCTTGCAGTTAAAGCTCTGCTGTATAATGTGTATCCACCAGACCTGACGTATGGGGTGGTGAGCACACACATGCACACACACAGACACAGTGTTATATTACATTGTTAGTGCTATCCTTGTTCAGTTTTATGAAAACCAAAATGTTATAGGACTAGTTCAGCCAGTATTGAAAATTCTGCCGTCACTTTCCTTCACACTGTTCCGAACCTGTTTGACAAATGGAGAAACTCTGAAGAATGTACTGGTTGCACTACCATTCAAAATTAGTAAGATCGTTTTTTCTTCAATCAGCAAGGATGCATCAAATTGATCCAAAGTGTCAGCAAAGACTTAAAAAAAAACATATTTCAACATTGATAATACTAAGAAAAGTTTCTTGAGCATTAAATCAGCATATTAGACTGATTTCTGAAGGATCAAGTGACACTGAAGACTGCAGTAATGGCTGCTGAAAATTCAGCTTTGAGTCACAGGAATAAATTACATTTTAAAATATATTCAAATAGAAGACAGTTATTTGAAATTGTAATAATAGTTCACAATATTACTGTTTTTATCTAATAAATACAGCCATGGTAAGCATAAGAGACTTCTGGGACTGGAGCTTTTGAGATTCAAAAAGGACACAAAAGCATAAACATATAATAAAAGTAGTGCACATGACTTATGCTCTATTTTCCAAGGGTTCTGAAGTTATAGAATAGTTTTGGGTGGTCCACAAAACCGGTCCAAATGATACATTTAGAAATACTCTCATGAACTCTCATATAAGTGAGTATACTGGAAAAAAAAAAAGGCAACCTAAAAATGGTAACAAGTTATCTGGTTTTATTCAAGTCAACAATATTTAATTTCACTGAATCAACCTAAATACATTAATTCATACCAACAAAAGGGCAGGTTAAATACATATAGCTCTATAAGATAACAATTGCAAGTCAGTGCATGTTAAGATGGTCAGTGAATAATGGCTTAAATTTTGGTCTGTTCCTCGGAGAAAGCTTCAGAAGACATGTAATACATCACATGGACCATTTTCCATGCAATCAGTACATTTGTCAAAATGTCTCAGTTTATAGACATAAATTCTGGAATGACATGAGGTTGAGTACAGTAAAAGATTACATAATTTTTATTATTAGGTGAACTATTCTTTTATTTGAGTATATTTACATTAACATTTTATCCATTTTGGCAGATTAAGCAAAGCAATTTACAGTAGCAATATATATATATTACGTTCTCTGGAAATTATATCAATGACTTTTATAATGAATAAACGACATGCACTTCTAAGAGCTACAGGAACTAAAAAGTATGTTGTATTAGATGTGATCGCAGGTGTGAAGGATTACTGTATGTATGTGTACAGTAAATGTAAGTGTGTGTATTGGGGTTATTTTATAAGAGGTTGGCTGATATTGAGTGAGTCCTCCCCGTTTGACCTCCTGCAGAGACTCTTAACACAGATGTAAAGGTCACAATGAGGTCTACGAAAACCTGATCTCTGCCCATCTGACACAGACACTCTCTCTAGCTTTCATCTTTTCTCTCATTCTTTTTCCTCTGTCCCTCTGTCACAATCATTATCTCCCTGCTTCCACTTTTTATTGCTCTTCTATTTAAAGCACCCACTGTGCATCTGTCCTCATGTTGTGCGCTTCTAGCCCTTAGATTTATGCTTTTCCAGGACTCCAATTATTTAAAAAACAAATAAATCCACCACAAAACTGAAAAACAGCTATGTAATTTATTTAAAGTGCATTTTTATATTGTATTATGTATTTTCACCTGACATCAGAGTGCTGATTACTGGTTTATTATTTAATTTTTATTATTTGTAGTAGTTGTAGAACATAACAGAAAATATTATGCATATTTTAAAAAGACATCACAATAAACATTAAGGCTTTTCTAAGTTGTCTTAGTGTAAGTTAAGACAACATTTAACATTGACTAACAAAATGTTTTTCGTTTTTTCTTAACTGAACATTCTAGTTTCATATAATAGCTAATTTTGTTTATGGTGAAAGTGAAAGAAAAAAAAAATATATATATATTAACCAACATTACGTAACATTCTGACTTATGTCTAAAGAAAATGTGCAGTGGGTATAGAAAAGAATCACAAAATAATCACATTTTATTGCTTTGCAGCCTGAAAAGGAGACGGACACAGTTTTTGTTTTATCCAGCTGTTTTTATTCAGTGCAACTTATAACATCCAAGTGAAAGATATAACACCAACATGTCAGAAAAAAATAAAAAATAAAACCAGAATCACTGAGTTGGAAAAAGGATCACCCCCTTGTGTCAGTATTTTGTTGAACCACCTTTTGCTTTAATTACAGC
>NW_015628766.1:640656-649308 GCF_001515625.1 Sinocyclocheilus rhinocerous | reverse complement strand
GGTATTTTGCCCCATCCATTTTTCCTACTATCCTGACAAGTGCTCCAGTCCCTGCTGCAGAGAAACACCTCCATAACAGGATATTACCACCTCCATGCTTTACAGTAGGAATGCTGTTATTTGGATGGTGAGTGTGTTGTGTTGGATTTCCGCCAGGCATATCGTTTGGCGTTGAGGCCAAATAATTCAATTTTAGTCTCACCTGATCATAACACCTTTTTCCATGTGGCCTCAGAATCTTCAAGGTGCGTTTTGGCAAAGCTCAGTCTGACTGCATGTGGCTTTTCTTGAGGAGTGGCTTTTTTCTTGCAACCCTCCCATACAAGCCACATTTGTGGAGAAGTTTTGATATTGTTGTCACATGCACACAATGAGCACTCTGTCATAAATTCCTGCAGCTGCTTCAGAGTTGCTGTAGGTCACTTGGGAGCCTCTCTGACCGGGTTCCTCCTGGCTCTTTCATCCAGTTTGGAGTGACGTCCTGTTCCAGGGAGGGTCTGTGTTGTACCAAATACCTTCCACTTCTTGATAATAGACTTCACTGTGTTTCTAGGCATTGAAAAAGCCTTTGCATTTTTTTTTTGCATCCATCTCCTGACTCGCGCCTGTCCACAACTTTATCCCGGAGATCTTCTGACAGTGCCTTGCCACCTATAGTTGATTGTTTGCTTCAGTTGCACTACCAAGGACTGAGAAAGTCCTCCAGGAAAGCTCTTTTCATGCTGATCTAATCAAAATGACCACAGCTGATCACAGTTGAAAGTCAAATGGCTTTGTGTGCCATTGAGAAGGTGATTAGCTACAACTGACATTTTTAGGAGGGAGGTGATCCTTTTTCCAACTCAGTGATTCTGTTTTTTTTTTCTGACATGTTGGTGTTATATCTTTCACTTGGATGTTATAAGTTGCTATAAGTTGTTATAAGAGTAAATACAGCTGGATAAAACAAAAACTGTGTCCATCTTCATTTCAGGCTGCAAAGCAACAAAATGTGATTATTTTTAGGGCTGTCCCCTAATAGTCGACTAACTGTTAGTTGACGAGAAGAGGCTTAGTCGATCAAAATTGTATTAGTTGCTTAGTCCACAGGAAGTGGTGAAGTCACGTAGTCTGTGACGGACAGATTATTAACTGCTGGTCTATGTGGTAATTACAGTACATCGGACATCCAAACATTAATTTTGTTCATTGACCTCAAATGTGGCTTATCCACAAACATGTAAGTAGTAGCAACATTACATGGCCACTCGCTCTGTTAACCTAGAAAAATGTGTGCTATTGAAGTGTTTGTGCAGAGTGTTGAAGCTGAATAGTAGCGCGCTCACTGCATGACATTTAACTTGGAGGCACCGGTGCGATCATTTGCATTCAACTTAAAATACTCTGTCATTTTTGCTCTTACAAAGTAATACATTTTTCAAATTTATAAAATATTTACTTTTATTTGTGTGCACTCACAATAACTACAAAACATACTTTTGTAAAATAATGAAAGCAAACAGGTGCACTTTCTGCCATCTAGGTCTCTGTGAAACTTGAGCACGTCAAAAAAAAATTCACCGAAACTCTGTGCTTGCCTCACAGACATGAAAAATATATCTATAGAAAGCGAAATGTCTACTTTGAAATGAACCAATTCAAATGGAAAACAAATATTTTCAGATTATGTAATCTGTATGAAACACGCACGTCCACTGTGGAGATTATGAGTAAGTGTCGTCGAGTTCATCACTGCAGCCAAAAATACAGAAAATACTAGTTTATCAATGAATTATTATAATGTTAAGGCAATCTTCTTGCTGTTTTTTTCCCTGACACATTCATAATCATTACTTCTGCAGGTTGTGCTGTGGCAAGTTTTATGTGTGCGCTTGAGTGCTGATCGGCTATAGGCTATAATTAAAACTTTTTTAAGTTATTACAACACATCTCTTTTTTCAGTGTACAGTGTAAATGTAAAGTAAACAAAAACAAAAAGTGAAAGCAAGAAGAGTTACAAAAACACAAATATACCCTGATTGTATCTGCTTGTGTGTGTATACACTAAAAAAAATGAATCTAAAAATGGTGACATAAACTGGTTAAAATATTATTTAACATCACTGAACCAACATATGCACATTAATTTATACCAACAAAACACATTTTTATGGGTTAAATAAGGTAGAAAAAGCTCTTTAAAGTTAACAACTGCAGGTCATCACTTTTTACAGAGTACACTTTTTGTTGTGTTGAATTACTTGTCTGTGTCAGTTGTAAAAGGAGTTATTTGCAGTATAAGCCTATATGACCCTTTTTACAAATAATCTTAGTTCTGGGGTAGATCACTCAAAAAAGAATTCACTCAAATAATAAACTTTAGTATACTATAGTATACTTTAGTAATTATAGTGAAGTTAAAATCCATAGTCTTTATAAAATTTTACCACAGTTTACTTAAGAATATAAGCTATATTATTTACTAGTGTTTCTTTATGTAGCATATCTTCTTAACTCAACAGCTGAAAAAAAAACTGGTTTGGAACAACTTGAGGGTGAGTAAATTATAGATTTTTCATTTTTGGGTGAACTATCTCTTTAAAGAGAATGAGGGAGAGATGCAGAGGTTATAAGTGATTTGGAGTCCACTTCACCAGCAGTCCGGATTGGACTGGATAATTGTGAAGAAACAACTGCCAATTTCACTTGCCTGAACAAACTGATGGAAGACCAGTCCCATTATGTGACTCGACCTGGACAAAATAGTATTACAAAGAAAAATGGAATAAAAAGAAACAGAGTATGGGAAAATACAGTCAATAATTTTTTTTTATAGTATCAATTCAGATACCAAGTACTATCAATGTCAACATTGCCAATATTAATGCCTCTATTAATATATATATATATATATATATACAGTATATACTGTGTATATATATATACTGTGTGTGTGTGTATGTATATATATATATATATATATATATACTGATTTGCATGGAATGACCCTCTACAGTAATCAAAGTATCTCTTAAGATCTGTGTTATCTTTTAATCTACTTTTGTAAGATTAAGACCATTGTACCACTCGCCCTGAGACTATTCAATTGATACCACACATGACTGTAAATCTTATTTGCATTCATAAAGAACATGATGTGTGTCTACCTTTGAGTGCAGGTGAGGACACGTTCAAGCTGCATTCGGTGCAGCTCGAGCTGGAGGCCGTGGAGAAGCAGATCTGCGACCTGGTGGAGAGGCAGACCCAGCTGAGAGAGCGGAGAGCCGCGCTGCAAACATCCCGGGCTGACGCTCACAAGTCCGAGGTAAGTATACAGCGCGCTGCTAACTCTCCCACCACCTCTACTCCGTGTGTTTCTCTGCACAGGCCCGGTGCACCCAGGACGCGATCTTCCCAGATGTCCTTCACCACGGACCCTGGGTGCACCCGCAGCGAAAGACCTCTCGACCTCTCCCCCTCCACCGCCTCCAGTCTTCGAGATCTCCACCCGGAACCGCTTCGCTCCGCGAGACGGAACGCGACGCTGTGATCGTCGAAGACTCCATCGTCCGGCACGTCCGTGCTACGTTAGCTGAAGGTAAAGTGCACACTCACGGTTTCCCTGGTGCTTGTGTTCTCGATGTTTCTGCGCAGATATCCGCGATCCTGAAGGACGACGACAGCACCGGAGCGGTCGTGCTTCACGCGGGAGTTAACGACACCAAGCTGCGGCAGATGGAGACACTGAAGAGGGACTTCTAAAGTTGCTTTGCAACGATTTGTATCGTGAAAAGTGCTATACAAATAAACTTGAATTGAATTGAAAGGGAAAGATGTGGCAACAGTTTTTGGAGTCAATAGGCATGCAGAAGCCCAACAACTGACAAAAGAACCAGTCAAAATGTTCCAGCTCCACCATTCAAAGGCTGCAAAGAGCAAATTACACAGACATTGGGCACTCTTCTCAGTCTGTTTGTAAGGCATTTCAAATTCCACATACCAATGTTGTATTGTTCTGTCATTTGAGTAACAAAATTCTTTCAACTGCAATAAATCAGTGAATTTTATTCTTAAAGGTGCAATAGGTGAACACTTTTTTTATGCTGGTTGAAAGTCTCTTCACATCCCGATAGCAATCATTAAGTTGCAGACAGAGCGAGGATGGCAGGCAAACATCAACAACCCAATCTTCCTTCCTGGTATTGTAGTACTTTTTAAGTTTAGCTAAGCCAGCTCGTTAGAACTGAGCTACGTGCATTAACTGTGTTCCGATCGATATGATCCCTACACAGTGTTCATTGCTCCCTACTCCCTGAGCGGGGGAAATCCGTTGAAGTTTACTTCACTTCGGAACATGGGCTGGAATTGGGAACCGCTGATGTAGCCTATTGTAGTAATGTTGTCTCTGGTATTCTGGTCTGTGAGCGTAAATGCGTTCAGGGGCGTGGCTTTGGACGGCGATTGCAGGGAGGGTGGGACATTCGCTTTCAGTGCTATGAGGCTAAAGTTAGCATTTTCGAAGATCTCCTACTGCACCTTTAATGCACACTTTTAAGAGTGGAGAAAAGGAAAATACAGTAGTTATATCTAAGACTAAAGTGGATAACCACATCTAAAACTCCAACAACATGGATGCATTGTCTAATTTTTGTAATCCAAGACTGCTTAACAGACAAAAAGAATTAAACAAATACTCCCAGACTGAACACGGCTTTCTTCCAAACATTACACAGAAAGTACCTGCACAAATCCTATATCATATACTAACAAAAAAAATAGTTGAAGATTTGCATGACCTTTTACATTTAGATGGAGACAAATAAGCACATATAGTTTGGCCTAAAGTATGTTAAGGACATGTTACTAAGGAAAGATTAGCATTAGCAACACACACACACATACACACACACACACACACTACTTAAAATATTGTAAAGTAAAAGGTACTCTTTCATGCAAATTAAAATTAAATAGAGCACTACATCTCCTCCTGATGTTGATTAGTGCAAAATGAGCACATATGTTCATTCACTGCATTGTTCTTCTAGTGGTGATTTGTGCGAAAGCTTTTGTGACTCTCATCTGTTTCAGACGTGTATATATACTAATACACTCGGTGTGTGTGTGTGTGTGTGTGTGTGAAAGGTTCTAGACACAGTAGCATTGCTAAAAAGAGACGGTTCATAAAGGCTTTGGAAAACCTAACCCCCTCCAAAATTTTCCATTAATAAAATTCCTTGACTCAGAATTAAGAAGGGGAAAGAAATCCAGAATGGCCATGTCTCTAAAAGCACTTTTCCCTTTTTAAACATAATGTGATTAGCAGAGAGTAAAAGGAAAAGACTTTCATTGATTCTTTTTCTTCATTTAATCTAAAAAAAAAAAGAAAGAAAGAAAGAAAGAAAAAGAGAGAAAGAAAGAAAAAGAGAGAAAAAGAAAATTAAATGCAAAGTAATAATGAAAGCCAAAATTAAAATCCCAAGTGCTGTGGAAAAGGCCATATTAGACCACTTCTAATTAAATATCATTAGAAGATTTTGTGTATGACACTGAAAAATAGCACTTTCTTCCTAAACATTTGCACGAAAAGACTAATGAATAATTGTAACTGCTACATAAAACTGTAATTTTTAGACAAGTGTGAATTAACAATAAACAGGGAAAATTGATAATATGTACTTCCAAGTCCATTTCAGTTGCTACATTGAATCCACAAGGCTGTTGCACACAGAAATACCTTAAAAACCAGCACTTCTCACATCTTACAATCCACAACTCCCAATAGAAAGGCAGAAAAAAGCCTATTTTAGTTTCTTTATAAAGTAAATGTATTTATAGTTTCATATAAATAGCAATCAAGGGCTCATGACCTTTGACCGGGTGAAACAGTTTAGATAATGTACATCTGGTCTGAGAAAAATTTAAATCTGTTAGATTAGATGAACAGATGATTTCTGTTTTAATCTTTTTAATAAGGCTGTCAATTCAACATGCTAATTTGGTGTGATTAATTATGAAAAAAATAATATGTTCAAACTATTAACGCATTTAACACACCCCTGCCCCATCCCAGACCTGTATGCCATCTTACATTGCATGCAGTTGCTGACGAATATGGTGCAGGACGACGACTGACTACACATGTGAACAAGCCTATGAGAAGGCAATTATATGCACCTAAAATACAAGATATGAGGGCAAATGTATGTATATACAAAACTGTATAAGTTTTTGTCTTATATTTAAATCATATGATGTAGTTTAGCAATATCACACCAGAAAGAGTGCTGTTTTTTCCCAAATATCTGCATGTTTGCAAATGTGATATTGATTTTGTACAACAGTTTATTAAACAAGAAGTTGATATTGTGCTACATTTAGACACAATATTGTGAGTATTTACTGTTTTTGCTCAATTTTGCAAAGTCAATTTCCAGACAAAGCCACAGCAGAACTGTTGTACTTGTGCCATTCTGAGCAACATACAGCTGTGTTTCGCTACTGAATGAATCCAGTTTTTAATGAATTAAGTAAGCCACTGATACAGGCACTTGCTTCATCTCTGAATGAATAAGCCGTGGGAATGAACAGGTTGAATGAATGACTCACTCATTAAGACTGCCACCACCTACTGGCGGTTTAAGTTTCATATTTAGAGTACCATTTCATATATACACACATTATGCACATTTTGTGGCAAATTATCGGCACATAATTAAATTAAAACTTTTAATCAGTTGACAGCCCTACTCTTTAATAATACAAACGGAAATTTGTAATGTAAGTGCATAGTAGTAAAAGTGGGAGAAAATGAACAATGTCTTTATTTATAAATTAACTAATTTACTTACTAAATTGTTCAGTGACAACAATCAAAAGTTTCAGTCATTGGAAAGGTACAGTAAAAGGTGCAAATCTACTAAATTACAAATTATACAAACAATATATTGTAGAAACTAATAGAAGAATCAAAATATTGTAGAAACAAAATATTGTAGAAACTTAATTTTCTGTAAAGTTGCTTTGCAACGATTTGTATGTGAAAAAATGTGATCACAGGATTTTGTGCCTTTTACGGGTTTGGAATGACATGGGGGTAAGTGATTAATGACAAAATTTTCATTTTGGGGTGGAGTAACCCTTTAACATTTTTCTCTTCTTTATCTCTCATGTCACCACATGGAATGAAGTGGCCATTCTGCCCTGCTTGTGTATTAGCCTGCAAGAACTCTTCCTGTACGACTGCCTGGGGAAAGCAGCTGTTGGTCCCAGCACATATGGACTAACAAAAGAAAAGCTCTCTCTGTGTGTGTGTGTGTGTGTGTGTGTGTGTGTGTGTGTGTGTAGCATTTGTCCGGTCGGCTTTGTCCATGAACAATTGTTATGTGCCATTCTTCATCTTCAAGCTAACCCAGCACTAATTGGGATTAACATGTGTCTACACTGAAATACCAGAGGACATAAACACACGCATAAAACACACTCTCAAAAGGCTAGTCAGACATATATAGAAAGCAAATACATGTTTCAATGCCAAATTATTTGGATATCTTGTGATGAAACGGTCCCAACCAAAAAACATCTCAGAAAGATCAAGACATGTATTTTGCCCTCCAATCAGCACTTGAGCATGAATGTGCTTAACATTTGATACTTAACTCTTTATTTTTATATTTTATTCATCCCTAATCAAAAGGAATACAAATTTCAGTTGTGTACAATAAATCCATGTTTATAATGAAAACAGTTAATAACACTATTTTTATATTTATGATTATTATATTTTTTTCTCAGGTACTTGAGACAAACACTCAAATTCTCCCATCAGTACAGTGATGAGAACCTATTAAATTCATATATAATTTTTTTTACAACAACGTTGCTGTAAGTTTTGGGATAATATAATATAAATTACCTTGTTCTCTGCCTATTTTTTAAAGGGGTCATGAACTGCCTTTATTATTATTTTGTACTGTTCTCTGAGGTTTTTACATAAAAAATGTAATAATTTAGAAATAATAGGTTACTTTCTGTCCTGTTATGACCCCCCTCATCGGAACGCTCTGTTTGAATAGGCCTGGTGGATTGTAGACTCGGAAGTAAACACCCACTGTAATGATTGGCTAACAGTTTTGTATGTTTGACAGCCTACATCCTTCATAGATGGATGCTGCTGTGATATAGGTTAAAAACACATAAATACTCAATACATATCAAACTATCTGTAATAACAGACAAAGCAATAGTGACCATGTAATAAAAACAGTTACTCACATTACTGGTTCGACATTACAGTTCAATACAGTACAATCCAATATAGTCGCACAGCATCATCTTTTAGTTTCAATCTTTCTGAAAATCCTGCATTGTATTGTGTCTTGTTTGTAAACAAATCCACAGTAAAATGAAGTGAACAAAGATCCAAGTTCTTATTGATGCAGTCTGGATCTTCATTAAAAATAAAGTTCATGCACTCTTTAATGTTAGGATCAGGAGGAAGGAAATTAATGCAGCGACTGTGTTTTTCCACAACTTAGCACTGCACAGCGTCTTGTTGTCTTCGGAATCATCTTTATTGTTTGGTTTCTGCATAGAGAGTTTTCCTCTCTCGTTATTTACACTACATGCATGAATCGGTGGGCGGGACTAAACAGGCAGTGATGTAGAATTGGT
>NW_015628766.1:626959-640605 GCF_001515625.1 Sinocyclocheilus rhinocerous | reverse complement strand
TATATATATATATATATATATATATATATGTGTGTGTGTGTGTAAAGAAGAAGAAAGAGCTTCCCATGTCTTTTATTGTAGACATCAAAGTTCTCACAGTTCTGTGATGCAAATTCATCTGTCACTTGGTAGAGGCTAGCCAAATTAGCCAGATGCCAATAGGGACAGGTTGCATGATATGCCCTCATCCCAGAAAACCATGAACAAAACTATGCAAGGTAAAAGCCAATACGACCAACACGGTAAGAAAAACAAATAATTACCAGTACCTTTTCCATTAAGTTCACTGACATTTCCTTCAACCCTAAACCACAACACAATGCAACACGTAACTCTAAATACAAGTAAGACGTGGAAAATCAATACTGAAAAACATCCTTCATATTACCAGTACATTGGAACATATTTCTGCAGACTTTTCTTAAAGTGCACTACATTAAATACTGATTCATTGAAACCACTGAAGTTCAAGAAATATTTAAAAACCAAAAAATGTTTATGTTACATTTTTTCATTTGACATTATATGTATGAGAAATGATTCTGGCACTGTGTTGGTTTGTTCTATAGAAAATCTGATCGCTGATGCAAAACTAGTCCCTTGCCACATGCTCATGAATGCACCATTTCCTGTGAACAGACAGAGAGAAATAGGACACAATAGTAATTTACCTGGGTAAGGATGTAATTATCCTTCTGCTCTACGGAATTCTGAATGATAATCAGTGCTAATGGTGCTGATGTAAAAGAACATTGGGGAGAAATGACATAACATGAAAATTACAAACCACATAGTCAACAAATTAAAAATATCCTGACGGTGACATTTCGATATTTGCTTTGTTTTGAGCTATGAAAGGGCAGAAAAAAAAGAGGCAGAAAATTAACTGACTTATAAAAGGAGAGGAAGAAAAAGAGAAATACAGAGAGAGAGAGAGAGTGAGGAAAAGAGCAGTACAGACACAGTTGTTCAGCCGATTGCGTCATTACAGTTTATTTAGTATCTCCACAGGCAAGAGGGCAGAGACACGCACATACTGTACAGGCACAACACATGATCAGTGGGGCTGGGAAATCTGAGAAGCAGAGTGTGACTGTACAAATTTATGTGTTCAATACAAGTTCAAATCAAGCATAGTTGACAATAAAAGTAAATGAGTCCAGTTCATAACATAATAGTAACCATTTCAAAAGTAATCACCAGATGTAAACAATGTATATTAACATGATTTCTCTGTGGGGAAAAAAATGTGTAAAGTTATATCTATTTTTACAAATTCAACACCATAACTGCAACACTTAGTTTTGTTCCCTATGTTACTAATTATTACTTTAATTGTTATTGTATTGTTAGTGTTGCACATAGTATCATATGGTTTTATTTTCTAAATGCTAGCTCTTATAGAAACATTAATGTGCTTGTTTGGTGGCTCAGTGTGAGTAACAGCCATATTACATATATGTCGCCAGCCCTATGGATGGAGTTCTAGAGGAAAAATAAATATCTTGATAAACTAGAAGCAATTTTAAATTAATTCTGATTTCCCACTGAAGTAAAGGTTGTTACAGTAGATTGTTAATATTAAAGGTTGAAGATGTGCAAGTTGCAACAGTTATTCGGGTCCAGGTAAACCCAGTCTTGAGACTGATTTGAAGTCATTGACTTGTCATTCAGGCAACCCACCAACTAATCAATTCTGAAAATGCCATACCAAGAAATTATACTTAAATGGTTAGTTCGCCAAAAAAAATAAAATTCTGTCATCAACTACTCCCCCTCATGTCATTTAAAATCTGTATGATTGTCTGTCTTCTGTGAAACACAAAAGAAGATAATTATCCCTTTAAATATGGTTGTCAACATTTTACACTAAGTATCTAGCCAAAAAACATACTGCAGAAGTAAAGTTTTCACTTTTAATTGTACTTGAGACTTAGACCAGTAACCATATTTTTGTAAAAGTACAGATGAAATGGATGTTACTGGCTTTAAAAGCTCAGCCAGAAGTGTAACTTTAGACTTTTTTGTGATTGACTGAATGGACAAAAAGAACAAGTCATGAAAACCTGTAAAATTATACTTTTTGATCCTTGCATTTTCATTTAGGCCTCAAGTTTAAGGTATTGCTTTTACCTGGTCTTGAGTAAAAGTACAAGTTTTCTGTTTTAGCAGAATTCAAGAAAAGTGCAAAACCCCCCAAAATAATACTAATGGAGTGCAATAACTCAAGTACATTATACTCCAGCCTGCATTGTTATTGGACAATCATTTGAGTAGAGCGTGTGTCTTTGATTTGATCTGCACACTGATCAGATAACAAGCAAAGGTAAGATATTGTTCTTGGCACTTAAATGATGTATTATGTGTTGCAGTTTCAAGTGGCCAGTAACTCCAAATTTTACTCAATTTGGTGCTTGATGTTTAGTGTTGAGTGCTTAGTGTTTTTGGATACTGTTGTTACACCCTTTACACTGATCTTACAATGTTTTTCACGATTCCTCATCATCAGTCTGTAAAACATTTCTGAAAGGCAGTGCAAATTTTATGATAGACATGTTAATGCAATTTCAGAGAGTTTGAGATTAATTTACCATGTAAATTTAGTAACAGCTGAGCGACAATGCCTGAATGTTACATGCTAATTCAAGAATAACACATCATGGAGGGATCATGTTGAAAAAAGTTCAGAGGGGTTTCATTTAATTACCTAGGAAGAACAACGTCTTGGTTACGCATGTAACCCTCATTCCCTGAAGGAGGGAATGGAGACGTTACATCAACACTGACGTTAGGGGTCTCACTTGGGAGTCCCAGTCACCTCTGGGTTGTAAAAAACAGGCCAATGAACATTGGCGAGTGGAATTTACATGCCCAGCTATTCCCCCGATCACACAAGTATATAAGAGGGCGGCATGCATCCACTCATTCAGGTTTGTGCTGAGGAGCCGAGACCGTGTCCCGGCCGTTCAGCGGTGTAGTTCAAGGTTATGGCAGGAGGGATGTAATGTCTTCATTCTCTCCTTCAGGGAACGAGGATTACATACGTAACCGAGATGTTCCCTTTCAGTCAGTCATGTTTGACGTTCACGTCGACACTGACGTTAGGGGTCCCTATAGAAAACGTCACAACCACTGAACTGTGTTACGAGGGTTGGCGATGCAGATGTAGGCAAGCTCTCCAGTGCCAAACAACAACTGGCATCCCAACGTGCAACCTACCCAGTGCCCCATCATGAGGCAAATAGTCTTTCGTACCAAAACGGGACTGAAAAGACAGTACTCACAGTTGAAGGGGACTCGCACCCCTTGTTTGGAGACAGTCTTCCCCATTCTGCTGTCCTCCGAAGCAGATAAAGAGCTGGTCAGAACTTCTAAAGCTCTATGTGCGGTCCACGTAAATGCGCAGAGCGAGAATAGGACACAGCAGTGCAAGGGCTGGATCTGCCTCCTCCAAAGGCAGCACTTGCAAGTTCACCACCTGGTCCCAGAAAGGAGTGGTGGGAACTTTGGGCACTTATCCTGGATAATGTCTCAGGATAATGTGAAAGTCAGCAGGCCCGAATCTAAGGCACATTTCGCTGACCGAAAATGCTTGCAGGTCATACACCCTCATGACGGAGGTGAGTGCAGTCAGAAGCACTGTCTTAAGAGATGGGATCTTAAGCTCGACTGACTCCGGTCGTTCAAAGGGGGCTCTCTGCAGTCCAGAAGGACCACAGAGAGATCCCAAGAGGGGACGAGGCATGGCCTAGGAAGGTTTAACCTCCTCACCTCACACCTCTCAAGAACCTGATGACAATGTCATGCTTTCCCACGGACCTGCTGTCCACTGCATCATGACGTGCTGCGATAACGGCAACATACACTTTTAAGGTGGAGGGGGACAGCCTCCATTCCAACCTCTCTTGCAGAAAGGAAAGCACAGCACTGATCATGCATCTCTGGGGGTCTTCTCAGCAAGAAGCACCCGAGTCAGCGAACAGACTCCACTTAAGGACATAAGCCTGCCTGATAGAGGGAGCTCTGGTCTGAGTGATAGCAGCTATCACTGCCTGTGACAAACCTCCGTGTCCCAACTAGGAGCCACACATGGAGGTTCCAAAGATCTGAACGGGGGTGCCAATTGTGCCCTGCCCCTGAGAAAGAAGGCCCTTCCTCAGGGGGATTCGTCAGGGAGGGACTGTCGCAAGGAGCATCAAGTCGGAAAAACAGGTCACTCCTGCCCATAGAAAGTAATGGACAAACTGAGTGTGCCATGGTGCCATGGCCATCTCAGGCCTCAGCCAAGTAACCAGTGCTGAAGCGGTCTCATATGTAACAATCCGAGCGTCATTACCGCAGCTGCGGATGACATATGCCCCAGGAGCCTCTGAAATTTCTTTTAGTGGAACTGCTGTTTTTCCTCCTGAATGCATTCAGGCAGTTCAGCACCAATTGGGCATGCTTGTTCGTGAGATATGCTGTCATGTTGACCAAGTTCAACTGCATGCTCTTGCTGTTTTCCCAGTTGGCCTGAAGCCCCAACTGGCTGAGGTGCTGGAACACAAGGTCCCTGTGTCTGCACAACAGATCTCGAGAGCGAGCTAGAAAGAGCAAGGGTGGCCTCTGTAACTTTGGTAAAGACACAGATATACAGAGACAGCCCGAAGGAGGGGAACCTTGTACTGATACACCCGACCCTCGAAGCAAACCAAAGAAACTGTCTACGTCGAGGCAATATCGAAAAGTGAAAATATGCATCCTTCGGGTCAATCGCTGCAAACCAATCCTGTAGCCGAACGCACGTGAAAATGTGCCTCTGTGTTAGCATCTTGAACAGGAGCTTGTGTAGGCCCGATTAAAAAAACACACAGATCCAGGATTGGTCACAACCCACCGCTTTTCCTGGGTATGATGAAGTGAGAGCTGTAACCCTGACTTTATTTCGGCTGGAGGGAAAGGCTCTATTGTGTCCTTCACCAGCAGGACCACAATCTCCACTGGAAAGAGGCACCATTGTTTGCCACAGAGGTAATTAGGGTGCCTCTGAACCTGGGGGCCCCTGACGAACTGGGTCGCGTAGCCAAGTCTGATTGTCTGAATGAGCCAGCGGGATGGGCTGGGAAGCACAAATTTTTCGGTATCAAAGGGACAACAGACATACCTGCGGAGGGGCAGCGAGGAGCGTTGAACCCAAACAAGGGAAGCGTTACATCCCGAGCAATTGGTGGTGAGTGCATTAAAACACTTACCTGGCTCCATGAATCCCACGAGGGATTGGCGTGGGGGGGAGGGGGTTGCTGGGAGTGAGGAGGCATCGTGTCACTCACTGCCAGACTGCACCCAGTGTAACCCAGAGACTCTTTCATAGAGAATTTGGGTACCGCTGGCAATTGGGCCAACGTCGGAACAGAATGAAACAGAAGACTCTCCCCCCGGCCCTCCTCCGGGGGGAGGAACAGTCTATTCACCGCCTTCTGGGAAAGAGCAGTGCCCTCTATCTCTGGGTTGCCCGAGTCAGGGCCGCTTCACTGTTCGCTTGGAGGGCACGGGCTGTGTCGCTTTCCTGCGAGTGGCCCAAAGTTGCAGCCGATGCCATGCCGGAGCAGATGCAGAAACCGCAGGGGGACACTTTCTGCAACAAACAGACTGGGGACCAGCCCTCAGCAGCCTAGTGGTGGAGGTCACACGCCGGACCAGGATATTGTAGCGAATCAGCTCATGGGGAAATATGAATAATTAATCATAACTAGTTATAATTAATTATAAATATTTGGATCCGCTGTAAGTATTTACTTGACCTCTCAGGGTCAACTGTCTGTCAATTCTAAGAACGTTAATTTCCTGGTTAAGGGAAATAACTTTCTTACTGTACAACTCTACACAGAGCTTGTAGCATAAATCTGCATGATAAGGGACTCCAGTTATGAGCAAACAATGAACAACGTCAAGTGTGATACAAGTAAGGCTTTATTAACTACATAAACACTTAAACTAGTCTAACACACTACATAAACACTTAAACTGGTCTAACACACACATACACACACACACACACACGCATACAGTTGGTACAGGAAAGGGTTAAAGCTTAACGCAGTAGAGAGAAGGGAGAATAAGAAAATGAAGTTATGGAACCATTTGCATATTCAGCAGATTTACAGCCTGAAGGAAACATCAGATTCTTAGTTCAAACACACCTTTGTAAAAAGGTGCAAATGATACCTAATGTATCAATTAATAAGACTAAGTTTGAATACTTGCAAGTCTCATCTGTCTGAAAGAGAGGTTTGATGTAATCTGAAGGTTCCAGTTGATCTTTGCTGAAGTTGGTTGATGAAAAAGAACCAGTTTGCGTCAGAGAATCTTGATGAATGGAAAAGTCAAGGCCGAAGCCTGGCACGAACTTAGGGTGTCCTGAAGCGTTTGCTCACATCTTCATCTTCTCAGAATTCAACCAAAACCACCGACTCTGGGAGGGTCCCTGGTGTGGAGCCTTTAAGGTCGGAGAAGATTCCCGCCTCTCAAGATGGGCTTGTCCAATGAGAAAGGCCGGAATCCCAAGTGGGAGTTTGGAAATACTGGGGAGTTTATGACCCTTTGTGTGGAAGCATGGTAATTTGCATATGGAACTTGAATCGAAATTACTAAAGATTCTCAGGACACTAATATATTGCCTATGTACCAACATATAATATACACGCTCGTTTCGATCATCAGAAGGCGAATTCATAGATACTAAACATGGTAGGATTACATATAGGCAAGATAACAGGAATGGGTTCCATCATAAGCATGCATAGAATAGTCTAAAAATATCAAAACACTTAAACTAGTCTAACATACTACATAAACACACACACACACACACACACACGCATACAGTTGGTATAGGACAGGGTTAAAGCTTAAGCAGTAAAGAGCAGAGAAATAAAAATATGTGAGGGGTCTGTGATGTTTGTTAATCTAATGAATAATTGATTTGTTAAATCAAATGAAAAATGGTGTGTCTGATTGGTCCAGATGCTACAATATGTTTGATGGTCTCTATCTGTTTTCAGTTTGTCTGAGAGCTATGACAATGTTACCCAAAAAGGCGTCAAGAAAGCACACTTTGTCGGCTTTGCACATCTCCGCAAAGTTTCAGCCAGAGATGGTGCTCCTGGACCACCAAAGTGGACATCACCTGGCCGAGGGCCTGCGCTGTGACCTTATTCACCCAGAGAAGTCGGTCACTGTGTGCTGTTCCTGCATCAACCCTGGCTCAGAACTACCCCCGTGCAATTCAGTGCTTTGGCCTGATATATTTGCAGGATGGCCATCACATGAAGGGTGGAGGCGGCCTGTCCAATGGTGAGTAATTCTGAGCAGTGAAAGTTGACATTAACTCACCGGCCCAGGAGAGGAGGCATGCATGAATCTCTGCGCACTCCCAGGTGGCCCCACCATCAAGGGTAGTGAGGGTGGAGGAGGCTGGGAAGCAGCTTCGGACAGTAAAAAGGTGCTTTCACAACTTCGTTACCTCCCCCTGCACTTCCGGGAAGAAAGACAGCGGGGGGCGTGGCCACGAGTTACGCCCCGCCCCCCAAAACCAATCATCCAGCCTCAAGCGCTCGGGACAGGGAGGATAATTCCACTCCAGTCCGATGCTCATGGCTACTTGGAAAAGCACTGCCATCAACTCTAAGTCAGACTCAGACTGAGCAATCAGCCCAAAGGGGTGACTCTGATCCGAGTCGAGCCTTCATCCTCAGAGGACACTGGCTCACCCTTCGATGCAGCGATCGAAATCTGGTCCTCCTCGGGAGCCCCGAATAACATGCAAGATCGGTCATGAGACATCAGTGGCATCACTCAGGAGCTTGACAGTACGCAACGCGCAAGAGGAGGGGAAGGTCCGTGGGGACTGACCAGGTGGAAAGCTCACACTATAATCCTCTGATCTCCCAGAGCGCTAGTCAGCATGAGGCTGAGTAGCGGCAGAGGGGACTCAAACCTTCACGAAGAAGGAGAGTCGTGATCGCAGTGTCGCCATGGTGATGTCCTAAATCCAGAAACAAAATTAGCATTTTCAAGCCATGGCTCATTGGATTTTTTTTTTTTACTAGTAAAATAAGATTGGTTGTTGTTAGCAATATATCAAGATTGTTTTATGTACAACATAAATTACATTTAAAAAGTTGACAAGTTGCCACAAAAGTGACTACAACTACCACAAAGGAAATGAAACTAAAAATGCTAAAAAAAAATGTACAACATTAAAAATTTATTTAAAAGTTTATTTTTTATTACAAAAGAAGTACCAGAGGTACAGGTTGGCAGCATAGACAGGAGAGTCTTCAAATATTGTCTAGTCAAAAGGGAACCTTAGGACTTACATTTTACAACTTACATTTAAAAAAAAAAAGTTTGAGGAATGACTGTGTAATTTATGTTATACAACAAAATGTAAAGTCTCTTCAAGTAATGTTAACCACAGACCTTTGCTTTGGACACTGAGGAAGGCTTTGAGCTGAAACGTTTGTGTCTTTTCCCATTAGTAATGAATGTAAAATAAAATGAAAAAAGAAGACATTTACTCGTGAGTGCGGATCATAATTTCCTATACTAAATAACCACAGACCTTTATTCATAAAATGAAAACAGCTATTCTAAAAACCCACAGGAAATTCTGGAAGAAAATTCGCTTTCCAGGTTAGCCTAAAAATTGACGTTATGACTGAATAGCTCTATTACAGAGAATATAATTTAAAAGGTAGTCAGGAATTACATTCATAAAGACACTACAGAGGTCATATCCCCCACAGATATCAGGTGACTAACACATTTACAACACCAGTGTTCAATCAATCCTACAAGCAAGCCGAGATAGCTTAAACACATGCGAGGCAGTTGTGTGTTACTGCACATGATTGTTGTGCATTTCCCCTACCAACTGATTCACTTATGCACGCTAATACAGTGGCTAATGAGGGACCACTACAGTGGCCAAAATTAGGCAGAGGACGCCAAGACCAGAGTCTACCATTTAGACTCTGCTAATAAAAATATATGGACTGTACTGAGGCCACATCCAGGGACAGAGAGAAAGAGAAAAGTGATGGAAATAGAGGCAAATAGAGAATGACAGAGAGAGACCGTCTGTCTTCTCCTAATCCTCTTTAGATGTATTTTCCATAGGAACTGCAAAGCTATTTGGATGTATGCGTGTCGTCTACATTTCCACTGGACAAAGTTGGTATGTGTGTCTGACAACTTTTTTTTACAGTAAGTAGCTCCTTGGGGCCATATTCTTGTACTTTTTCACCAGTCAAAAATCATTTCCACCTTTCCAAGACCCTTAAGGCGTGGTCGTATTTACTGTTGTTCTGCAGATTTTTGCAGGCAAAATACAGTAATTTCAACAGGAATCCAAGCGATGGGGAAATTTGTGTAAGGACAAACATTTCCTCATTTCCCCAGATTTCGCAACTGGTTCAAGTTGGTAAAGCAGATTCACCTCATTTACCAACCACAATCTGCTTGGTTTGAAAGTGACTTCTGTTTGGGTTGTGCTTTGCACTGGTCTATGCTATTGATGATAGACAATGGACATTTTTTGACAGTGATCATACATTTGAGGCTTCAGTATGAAATGACTGTTCTGATTGGCTACCATCAGTGTTCATCAGAGCAAACCAAACAGCTGAATATTACATAATGAGTGGTCATATGTTTATGTTCTGATAGTGATAATGCACAGTTAGCCCATCATGGCAAAATAAAAACCCAGGGTGATCTTGTGACATCCTGAAAGGGTTTATTTTGCCATAATGACAGGCTAACTGTACATTATCCCGCTAATTACATGACTAGTTAGCAAGTAAATAAATAAAGGGCCATGGAATGTTGATCTGAGTTTAAATGATTGTTTTATGCGAGAAGAAAAAGACCCAAAGTGCTGTGAGAAACTAGTACAGCGTAGAAGATTTTGCAAGAGGTTGCAAAAGACAATCAGAATCTAGTGTTCCAGAAAGATGTACGATAAAACATTGTAACCATGATGTGTTTTTATGAATTATCTGTTTTCACAGCTTAATTTAAAAAAACATTTTATTTGAACTAGAGAGGGAGCTTTGTATTGTTTTTTATTATGCATCATACATTTTACATTTAAAAGAAATGAGTCTGTTTTCCATGCCAACTTTTAATAAACAACATTTTGTTGGTCACCGCAACATTATGAAATGCAAGTGTTTCTCAAACAACTGGCAACTGGTCTTGCATAATTTTGGTTGTACGGTCTTAAGATGGGAAGGGGCTGTTTACAGGGTTCACATAATAAATACATCTACTTCTGAAACATAAACAGAGCTGCCTGAGTCTAATCTTCAGCTGTGATGATTATACAAACAGCAGACCGTGGACACAAACTCACACACAGACACAAACACAACTAAGATTTGCTCTGGTCTGAATGACACCTTTATGCACTGAAGGGAAGGTAGGAGTGCAGAGTCACACACACAGACTCTATGTCTGGAGTTGATTTATTTCAGGGCATTGCTTTTTAAACAAGACATTTATGCACATTGCCGCTTATTATACTTCACTCTAAATGCTCTTGTAGGTGGATCATTCCACAAATAACTGCCTGTTTGTGTTTTATGACAAAACTCTTCTGAGCTGTAAACTGTTGTTTTATACACTCCATTATTCTGATGTCCATATGATGAGACTTAGTCACACTGATTGATGACATTCGGTGAACTACAGTGGGGCTTTTGGCTTACTCGTGACTTGTGTTTCCTGCTGCCATTTTCAAATAAGGGTGGGATTATATTTTTTCCCTCATTTCTTCTTTTTTTTTTACAATGGAAAACAAGTGCTACCAAGATTAGCTGCAGTGTGTAAACTTTTATGACCACTCTAAAAGCTAACCAAGGTGGAGGGTTACAGCCTGTCGGAGACAATTTTCCACTTACGGACAAGTGGGAGTGAGAGCGTGTGTGTGTGTGTGTGTAGTTTAATGTGGTAGAGTAAATTTTCAAAGTTATCCTTTTATTTCAGTCTTAGAGAAGTTATGATACAAGAAGAAAAAGGGAAAGGGGGATGGAGAGAAAGAAAGGCAATAAAAAAGACTAAGTTAGACAACCTGTGCTTTGCATGGAAAAATCCTGGAATTTTGTCTGCAACACATTGATTTTGCTGGTTTTATGTTACACTGCAATGAGGCTGTATTCCAGAGTGTAAGCCCCAATTAAATTTCAAAATTACAACTGTTACCTTAAAGAGGTATTTCTACATGATTTAACCCATAAAAATTTGTTTTGTTGGTATACATCAACATCATAATAATAATAAATGTTTTTTGAGCAGCAAATCAGAATATCAGAATGATTGAAGGATCGTGTGACTGGAGTAATGATGCAAAAAAATTAGCTTTGAAATCACTATAAATTAAATTTTAAAATATATTCAAATAGAAAACAGTTATTTTAAATAGCCAAGTAAAAATAGTTTTGCTGTACTTTGGATCAAATAAATGCAGGCTTGGTGAACAGAAGAGACTTCTTTAAAAAAACATAAAAAATCTTACTGTTCAAAAACTTTTGACTGGTAGTGTATAGGCAACTTTAATTTTTCTCTAATTTCTAGCTTTTAATTGGTTTAGAAATCAGATAACGGCTGGACAATAACCAATAATAATGATTTGTTTATATACTTCAAACACTTATTTTATCACATAATAAGGCAGAATAGTTACTTTCTGGGTCCGAATAAAACATCAGATCATGCACAGACTATATTGTCTCTTTGAATTTAAATCTATATTTATTCACACCGGCTCTTGAAAACCACTATGCGAACACACTTGCCTGAAAAAGTGCGGGGGACGAATTTACGTGATATTAAAAGTGGGGGGGACACGTCCCCCGCGTAATCTACGCCCCTGGTATACATTAATGTATTTACGTTGATTCAGTAATGTTAAGTAACATTTTTGACATGAATAAAATAAAATAATATGTTACCACTTTTAGGAAAAGTTGTAGCAATCGCCAGTTTATCCAGAACTTATCTCTGTTGGCTGCAATTTTATATAATTTCCCCTTAATAATATTCTTCTACATCTCCCTGGCGATTCAAAGGTATAAGGGAGGCCCTAGTCAAAGGCTATTTGCTTCTCTGCTAGAAAAAGAGAAGAGACGGAAGAGAAGAATGCGGAAAGAGAAGGAACGCGGGGGACGTGTCCCCCCCACTTTTAATATCACGTAAATTTGTCCCCCGCACTTTTTCAGGCAAGTGTGTTCGCATAGAGGTTTTCAAGACAGAAACTGCAAACATCCTTACCATAAAGCTAAATACCTAGATTCTACATAATCAATTGTTCCTAATTATCATATGTTTGCATACTCTAAAGATCAAAATCCACCAATTAACACATGCAAGTGAACTCATAGAGGCAGCTTGCAACAGTAACAGCATTTGGCATTTTTGGCAACAGCATTTGGCAAATAATACTCAACATTGTTGATAATAAACTCTTAAAATGATCAGAGTATTGGTAAAACATTTTTTATTATGCATATTCAGCATGACAATACACATCATAAATGCTCTAAACTGCGATGAATGAATGCAATGGTATAAATGATCATAAATAAAACAAGTTTGCTGTAGAAGGTTATAAAACATAACTCAATTAAACAATTTTCCCCCCCAAAAAATCATAATATATTTGTTTATTTACATAATTATAAAAGTCAATGAACAACAAAAATTATCCATAAAATTTACTTTTTTTTTATTTCAAGCCCACCGTCATATCATAATATTGTTGTGGGTGGATTTTCCCGTTGGAGTTCGTCGTCCAGGAGGCACTATTGGACCTGTTCTTGGCTGCCCTGTGCCTGGATTGTTTTTTGTTGTTTATTTTTTCCCTTTTTTGAACTTCAAGACTGTTCAATAAATTGACTTTTGGCACCTGCAAACTGAGTCCACGTCTCGTAGTGACAGAACGATCTGACCAGTTATGGACTCAGCAGGCGCAGATCCCCTCAGATCAGCAGTTACCCAGCAGGGCATTCTCTTGGACCAGCATGCCTCCCAGCTAACCTCCACGTCCCGGAGGTCGAGTTCCTAAACGCTCAGTTGTCTGCGCTGTCTGCCCAGCTCCATGAACTTCGCAGGGAGGACACAGCTGGTTTTGTCTCTCGCCGCCATGACCCTGAGCCTCATGCTAACAACCCACCTCCCTATGATGGGAACCCCAACTCCTGCAGAGCCTTCCTGTCTCAGTGCTCCCTGGTCTTTGCTCTACAGCCTCGCCGGTACGCCCAGGAGGAGACCAAGGTGGCTTATGTTTTAACCCTCCTAACCGGCAGGGCCCGTGACTGGGGAACGTCAGTGTGGGAGGCCCGGGCTCCCTTTTGTGCTTCTTTTGAGGACTTTCGGCAGGAGATGGTCAAGTTATTTGATCGTTCCGCTCGGGGTGATGAGGCGGCAGCCCAGCTGGCATGCCTACGTCAAGGGGGCCGTTCAGTGACTGAGTTTGCCATCGAGTTCAAGACCTTAGCAGCGGCCTGTGACTGGAATGAAGGGTCTTGTAGAGCTGTGTTCTGTGCTGGACTGGATGAGGAGATACAAGATGAAAATGCTACCCATGAACTTCCGCACGGCTTTGA
>NW_015628766.1:617252-624512 GCF_001515625.1 Sinocyclocheilus rhinocerous | reverse complement strand
CTGTCTGCCCAGCTCCATGAACTTCGCAGGGAGGACACAGCTGGTTTTGTCTCTCGCCGCCATGACCCTGAGCCTCATGCTAACAACCCACCTCCCTATGATGGGAACCCCAACTCCTGCAGAGCCTTCCTGTCTCAGTGCTCCCTGGTCTTTGCTCTACAGCCTCGCCGGTACACCCAGGAGGAGACCAAGGTGGCTTATGTGTTAACCCTCCTAACCGGCAGGGCCCGTGACTGGGGAACGTCAGTGTGGGAGGCCCGGGCTCCCTTTTGTGCTTCTTTTGAGGACTTTCGGCAGGAGATGGTCAAGTTATTTGATCATTCTGCTTGGGGTGATGAGGTGGCAGCCCAGCTGGCACGGCTACGTCATGGAGGCCGTTCAGTAACTGAGTTCGTCATTGAGTTCAAGGACTTAGCAGCGGCCTGTGACTGGAATGAGGGGTCTTGTAGAGCTGTATTCCGTGCTGGACTGGATGAGGAGATCCAAGATGAGATTGCTTCCTATGAGCTTCCACACGGCTTTGATGATCTTGTCGACTTGGCCCTCCATGTGGAGAGTCGCCTTCACCTTCGTCGCCAACGATCGACTGCTCGCACCTCTTGGAGGATGGGAGAAATGACCAGTGACTCCATCTCTGTCTTGCCTCCGCCTTCTCCTGCTGACCCTGAACCTATGCAGGTGGGACGCCTGCATCTCACTCCTCAGCAGAAACAAGAGAGACTCGTCCGGGGCTTATGCTTCTACTGTGGGAGGGCCGGACACTTTGTCAGCAAGTGCCCGCTAAAAGTCAGGGCCCATCAGTAGCCAGGGGGATCCTGGTGGGCGCATCTCCCCTTAATTTACCCCACTCTTCCCGCACCCTTCTTCCTGTGAGTGTTCAGTTTGGAGGTTCTAGGATCTGACCAGTTATGGACTCAGCAGGCGCAGATCCCCTCAGATCAGCAGTTACCCAGCAGGGCATTCTCTTGGGCCAGCATGCCTCCCAGCTAACCTCCACGTCCCGGGAGGTCGAGTTCCTAAACGCTCAGTTGTCTGATCTGTCTGCCCAGCTCCATGAACTTCGCAGGGAGGACACAGCTGGTTTTGTCTCTCGCCGCCATGACCCTGAGCCTCATGCTAACAACCCACCTCCCTATGATGGGAACCCCAACTCCTGCAGAGCCTTCCTGTCTCAGTGCTCCCTGGTCTTTGCTCTACAGCCTCGCTGGTACGCCCAGGAGGAGACCAAGGTGGCTTATGTTTTAACCCTCCTAACCGGCAGGGTCTGTGACTGGGGAACGTCAGTGTGGGAGGCCCGGGCTCCCTTTTGTGCTTCTTTTGAAGACTTTCGGCAGGAGATGGTCAAGTTATTTGATCGTTCCGCTCGGGGTGATGAGGCGGCAGCCCAGCTGGCATGCCTACGTCAAGGGGGCCGTTCAGTGACTGAGTTTGCCATCGAGTTCAAGACCTTAGCAGCGGCCTGTGACTGGAATAAGGGGTCTTGTAGAGCGGTGTTCCGTGCTGGACTGGATGAGGAGATCCAAGATGAAATTGCTACCCATGAACTTCCGCACGGCTTTGACGATCTTGTCAACTTGGCCCTCCGTGTGGAGAATCGCCTTCGCCTTCGTCGCCAACGTTCGACTGCTCGCACCTCTTGGAGGATGGGGGAGATGACCGGCGACTCCAGCTCTGTCTTGCCTCCGCCTTCTCCTGCTGACCCTGAACCTATGCAGGTAGGACGCCTGCGTCTCACTCCTCAGCAGAAACAAGAGAGACTCGTCCGGGGCTTATGCTTCTACTGTGGGAGGGCCGGACACCTTGTCAGCAAGTGCCCGTTAAAAGTCAGGGCCCATCAGTAGCCAGGGGGATCCTGGTGGGCGCATCTCCCCTTAAATTCCCCCCCACTTCCCGCACCCTTCTTCCTGTGAGTGTTCAGTTTGGAGGTTCCAGTCACTCGTGTTCGTGGATTCGGGGTGAGCAGTGGGGAATTCCTGCCATCCCTCTCTCTACTCCTATCTCTGTTCGGTCTCTTGATGATTCTCCTATCACCGCTATCACCCACCTCACCCCCCTGTAAGTCTTATTGTCTCTGGCAATCACCATGAGATAACCGAGCTGTACCTTCTGGATTCCCCGAGTGCCCCAGTGGTTCTGGGTCACCCGTGGTTGGTGCAGCATGGTCCTCATGTGGATTGGGCCAGAGATTCAGTTTTGTCTTGGAAACAGTCTTGTCTTAAGTCTTGTTTGGGTTCTGCCTCTTTTCCTGGCGCTGTGTTTCCTGTTGTGCAGGTGGAGGAAGCTGATCTGTCCGGGGTTCCGGGGGAGTACCGTGGTCTGCGGCAGGTTTTCAGCAGGTCCCGGGCCGTGTCCCTGCCTCCTCACCGGCCGTATGATTGTGCCATCAACCTCCTCCCAGGCACTTCGCCGCCCAAGGGTCGCTTATATTCCCTGTCTGGTCCAGAACGAGAGGCTATGGACAAATATATTCGAGAGTCCCTAGATGCCGGTCTCATCCGTCCCTCCTCATCTCCAGCTGGTGCAGGATTCTTCTTCGTTAAGAAGAAGGATGGCTCCTTGCGCCCTTGTATTGATTACAGAGGTTTGAATGACATTACCATTAAGAATAGGTACCCCCTGCCCTTAATGTCATCTGCCTTTGAACTTTTACAAGGAGCCAAGGTCTTCAGTAAGTTGGACCTCCGCAATGCTTATCATCTGGTTCGGATTCGAGAGGGGGATGAGTGGAAGACAGCATTCATCACTCCTTCGGGACACTATGAGTACCGGGTGCTACCTTTTGGCCTGACAAATGCCCCAGCTGTCTTCCAGGCCCTGGTCAACGACGTGTTGAGAGACATGGTTAACAAGTTTGTCTTTGTGTACCTGGATGACATTCTAATCTTTTCTCCCTCACTTCAGGTACACACTCAACACGTACGTCAGGTGCTACAACGGCTACTGGAGAACCAGCTGTATGTTAAAGCAGAGAAGTGCCTTTTCCACTCCAAGTCAGTTCCATTCCTGGGCTATATCATTTCGGCGGAGGGGATCAAAGCAGATCCCGCTAAGGTAAGGGCCGTAGCCGAGTGGCCACCTCCAGACTCATGCAAGGCTCTGCAGCGGTTTCTGGGATTCGCCAACTTCTACCGGCGCTTCATCCGAAACTTTAGTCAGGTTGCTGCACCCTTGACAGCTCGTACCTCTACTAAGGTACCGTTTAGGTGGAATTCGAAAGCTCAGGGGGCCTTTGATGACCTCAAGTCCCGATTCATTTCTGCTCCTGTTCTTTCGTTTCCAGACCCTGAACGTCAGTTTATTGTGGAGGTGGATGCTTCCGAGATTGGAGTAGGTGCGGTCCTTTCTCAGCGGTCCCCTAGAGATGGGAAGGTACATCCCTGTGCCTACTACTCACACCACCTGAGCCCAGCAGAACTGAATTATGACGTAGGGAATCGGGAGCTGTTGGTGGTCAGGCTGGCCTTGGGTGAGTGGCGTCACTGGTTGGAGGGGGCAGCACAGCCCTTCTTGGTCTGGACGGACCATAAGAATTTGGAATATGTTCGTTCGGCCAAAAGGTTGAGTTCACGTCAAGCCCGATGGGCACTCTTCTTTGGCCGGTTCAACTTCTCTCTCTCGTATCGTCCAGGCTCCAAGAATGTAAAACCCGATGCCCTTTCCCGCCTTTTCAGGAATACGGGGGGGATAGGGGCGTCAATTGAAACCATTATCCCTAAGGAAATTGTGGTGGGGTCCCTCTCCTGGGATGTAGAGAGGAGAGTACTGGAGGTCATACGAGAGAGAGAGGTGCCAAGAGGGTGCCCAGAAGGTAGACTTTGTTTGCGCCCAGAACAAGAGTTCTAATCAGCCTCTTGTTGGTCTGCTTCACCCATTGCCCATCCCCTCCCGCCCCTGGTCACACATAGCCCTTGACTTTGTCACTGGTCTTCCGCCATCGAGGGGTAACACCGTAGTATTGACGGTGGTGGACCGCTTCTCTAAGGCAGCCCATTTCATCCCCCTTCCCAAATTGCCTTCAGCCAAGGAGACTGCTCAAGTGGTGGTTGACCACATCTTCCGGATTCATGGCCTTCCGGTGGATGTGGTTTCCGATAGGGGGCCACAGTTTGTCTCCTGGTTCTGGAAAGAGTTCTGTCGGCAGATCGGGGCCTCTACGAGTCTGTCGTCAGGTTTTCACCCTCAGACCAATGGGCAGTCCGAGCGGGCAAACCAGGATCTGGAACGAGCTCTCCGCTGCCTGACGTCCCATAATCCAAATTCTTGGAGCCAACAGCTATCCTGGATTGAGTATGCCCACAACTCCTTGCCAGTGGCTGCCCGGGCTGATCTGTCTGTTCTTCCCTTTTTTCGGTTGTGGGTTCTTGCGTTTACACTTACCATGTGCTTCTGTCATTGTGGTGTCGGTCCCTGCCCTCTTGTTATTCCATTAATGATCTCTTGGCCACGCCATCACCTGCTCAGCATTATGTTAATCACTCCTTCCCTATTTAGTCTCCTCGTGTGTGCTGTCTTGTGTCAGATCGTTGTTTTGCACTTCGTGCAATCTTAGCTCCGACCCCGTCTTGTCTCGATCTTTTGCTGTGCAGATATCTTGCCAGTTTTGTTTTCATCTTTTAGTTTTGTTTGTCCCTCTCCCTCCTGCTTCCAGGCAGCGTTAACCTCCTCCAGCTACCCACGCTCGCGATCTCCGATCGCTGCTCCCGCTGTCTCAGCTCTTCCTCGCCTCTCCGCCAGTGCGCCCCCAGCTCCCTGCCTCAACAGCGCCCCCGCCTCCCTGTCAGTTTGTATCGGTCTTGCTTGGGTGGATTTTCCCATTGGAGTTCGTCGTCCAGGAGGCACTATTGGACCTGTTCCTGGCTGCCCTGTGCCTGGATTGTTTTTTGTCTATTTTTTCTTTTTTTTGAACTTCAAGACTGTTCAATAAATTGACTTTTGGCACCTGCAAACTGAGTCCACGTCTCGTAGTGACAGTTGTGGGTTTTACTTGCTGACTGATTTGTCATATATATGTATATATACATATACATATACATATTAGGGTTGTGACGGTGAGGAAGTTTTCCCACCGGTTAATCGACGTGTGACAACGCGTTTTACTTTCACTTTCAAATTAGCGGCAATTCGGCGTTGACTCAATTCAAGCAAAAGCAAGGTCAAACTCAGAACTTTTATTAACAAAACGAATAAAAATACACCATATATGCCTAATAAAATAACAAATTACTTAGGCTACACAAAGTTTAAATAGGTATATAAAACGGAAAATCAGCAAACACTGGAACCAAATAAATAAGAAATGAATGTTTAAAAAAAAAACTTCCAGTCAATAGGCTTTTCAAAATCTAAAATATTGCCAAACAGGCGCCTTTGCATTTCCTTTCTAAACAATCTTCTGCCATCGTCTTGTCTTTCTCACCTCACTCTTGTCAGTCAGCTCGACTCACTCTCCTCACGTGATAAATAAAATCTGACTCCTGCTCCGTGGTGCACTGTCGTTCGCGCACGGTTCGGCATGCTGCATTGAGCGTTTAGTTTTTAAAAGTGTCTGTCCTCTAACTGAACTAGGCTAAATGATTTTTGTTACTATAAATAAATCAAAACGACGGTGGGGGGCGGTGCTGCGGTAGGCAAATGACGTAACCGGTATTGCAGCTTAACACCGGTATATCCGAAAACACCGTCTATCGCAGCAATCCTAATACATATAGACATATAAATAAATCTATCTATCTATCTATCTATCTATCTATCTATAAACAAGGTTACAAAACAAGAATAAAGTTTATTTTAGACAGAAAATTTGATTTATTTTCCAAATCAGAGTATACATCATAGTTAACTGTGCATTGTTCAAATTAAACGATGCATTGTCCAAAAGTAAAGTAATTGTATTTTAGTAATCTGACAGTAAAATAGACAAACAAACACTAAACTAAGCATATAATGAACTTTTTATATTATACTTTGTATTGTAGAGTTAATTCTATATATTTATATAAACCAGAAACCAGAAATGTTTGACTTTCCAAGATGGTGGATCTGTTGGCATATGTGGAGCAACCTAATACCTACATATTAATGTATAATCTATGTATTAATATCTATGATTCGAATTCCTTGTCTAGAGTGAAAACTAGAAGGATGCTGTTATAATCCTAAATACTGCATGTGCTTGCGGTGTAAATTTTGTAGTTTGCAGCATAACATCACTCGCTTGCAGACACTGTGTAAGGGTCTGCAACTATTATAAAACATTCTTTACCACAACCACCTACCTGAAAGAGTAAATGCAGCCCCTGCTGATCTGGTACTAACAGAATGGACATCCACTGAACAAACGAGTGCTTGCCTGGGCTTTAATGTTTAATCTGGTTATTCTGTCAAGGCTCTCTCATTTTTCTCCCAGAGCCTCACATTGTGTTTTTGGTTGTCAGATGCCTCAGCTGGCAGAGTCTGCAGCAGGTCAAGATTGGTGAAGAGCTTATAATTAAATGCACCAAGTGTGGCTGTAAACAGCATGTCTCCTGCAAGACAAAAAATCCACCTTGTATGCCTGTCACGACATGTGCTGTAATGCTGTTGAACGACTACAATACCAACAAGATTCTAAGCAAACTTCTGAAAATTCTGTCATCATTTACTCTCCCTTATGCTATTCCAAACTTTTGCACTTTCCTTCCTTCACAAAACTCAAAAGTAGATGTTTAAAGCAAGGTTATTTTCGTAAACGAAAACTAAAACTAAGACGAAAATGATTGATGAAAAAACTATTTCGTAAACTGAAATAAAATAAAAATGACAAAACAATTGAAAAACTGCTTCTGAACCGATCCATATCAAACAAGATCTGCTTCTGAACCGATCCATATCAAAATGATATCATCTATATATCTACCCCACCACATCACATTCTTTAAATATGGATTTGAATCAGAAAATACAAATTCCTTTTCCCAAAATCCTAAAAACAAATTTGCATAATTTGGGGCAAAACAGGCACCCATTGCTGTACCTTTAATTTGTTTATAGAATTCATCTTGAAACAAAAAGAAGTTATTATTTAATGTCCATTCTGCTAATTGCATAATAAAACATGCGAAATCAGTGGTTAAGTTGTATATACAACACTGTTCCAGAACAGTACAATCCAAATATTCAGATGTGTGCAGCAAATTTTGCCGAGGATGAGGACTGTTTCCTGTGAGAGTAGCCTACAATGCTGGTGTCTGTTTCTATAAAGTGGGGCAGTTCCAACTTTGC
>NW_015628766.1:593331-617130 GCF_001515625.1 Sinocyclocheilus rhinocerous | reverse complement strand
ACCACTCCAACAGCGCCTCCTGCTGGCAGAGAATGAATTTGCATATATATGCCTCCAAAAGTCTTTGGGAAACACTGCGATAGTTTTACTCAAATGAAACTGTCCAATGATCATGAAGTGACTCTCAGAGGGAGTTCTGGAGTTGTTGTTCATGTATTTATGTCCTCATGTAGTGAGACAACAGAAGCTGAAATCACCGCGAGCATCGCACACTTTGTTTGTGTAGAAAACAAAACCAGTAAATTCCATTTATATGACTGGATTCTGCGATTCTGTCCACATTTTCTGCATCGCGGAAATCATTAGATAATATTAAGGTTTTTTGCAACTTCAGTGTAACGTTAGTGGATTGTGATTTATTGCAAATTAAGCAACGTCTGCTACTGTTTCAACGCATTTCAAAATTAAGTTATTTTATCGGCGAATCGGTTTTGAAAATGACCGATACCGATAATCATAAAAATGCTTAATATCGGCGCCGATAATCGGCCAGGCCGATAATCGGTCGACCCCTAATTACAACTGCTGCAAACTTTCAGGATAGGCTTTCTCAAGCCAACATCAAAGTTTGTTCACAAGCTTTACTCAATAGTTCACTCTGAAATCAAATTAAATTGCTGATCAACTTATGTACAGTATACAGACTAGTGGTCGACCGATATTGGTTTTTGACAGCCGATGCCGATATCTTGGAAAGCAGGTTGGCCGATGGCCGATATAATTTTATGTATTGCAAACAAGAAAGAATTATAATGTTTGCCTTTCTATTACTAATAATATAAAAGCAGTTGTTATAAGACTTTTTGTATAAATTTTGATTCCTTTGTTTAACCGTTCTATCTGATTATTAGACAGACTTTTATCCGTATTTAGACAGAACTGTTAACGACAACAGCGAACAAGAGGGAGAATGTGAGCACTGTGTGCCCAGGCGCTGCCGTTCTCAGCGCCGTCAAAATAAAAGTCCCGCCTCGAACGCATCGGCCAAACAGGAAAACTTATCGGCCGATGCCGATATTTAAAAAGCCAAATATCGGCCGATATATCGGCCTTGGCGATATATCGGTCGACCACTATTACAGACCCCAAATCAAATTCAGTGGCACATCAATAATGTACACCAAACAAAACTTTTTGATTCTTGCTTGTCATGTGTCCTTTCTGGAGCATGAAACTTGTAGACCCCACTGAATATTACTGACCCACTCGATTATTACTGTCTGCTAAAAAAGCAGAATCATTCTTTAGATATCTTCTATTGTGGTCCACAAAAGAGAGCAATCTTCATTTTTAGATAAACCATTCCTTTAACCCACTGGAATTTAGAGGAATTAAGTATTTTGCTAAATGTTGTCCTGCATTACAGTAAGCAGGAGGAATAGAGGTCATTTCCTCCGTATAATCCCTCAAATTGGCAATATCTAATTTAATCCATGATGGAGCCCCAGTGAGAGAAGCTGGGGACCTTTTAACCGGAAGAAAATTACTGTTGACCATGACATGCCACAACTTAAGAAACTTCAAATTACCTCAGGCCATTTATAACCCTAGATGTGTGCATTTAACAACATCATGCAAGAACACAACTGTTATTTTGAATAGTTAATTCTCTTAAGCATGGCCACTAATCTCGTATTTCAACTTATTACAGTTTCCTGACATGCTGCGTTCTACTGCCAGAGCGTGTGAGAATGTGTCAGAGCATCTGTGTGAGTGTGTCAGCTGCACCAGCAGCTACTGAGGATTTCCCATTAAAAGATGGATTAAGTTCTCATTCCTGTATATACCACAAAATCTCTTACACTCACACACACACACACACACACACACACACGCACCCTCCCCCAGTCTTTACTAGATCTGTTAGAAGTGAACAGGCGCACAATGACCAACAGCCAACCCTAAAGGCCGTGCAGACACCAGCATAACATGAATCTCATGCAAACATCAATCAACATGCAAAAAAAATCATGAAAGCATATTACAACATATTAATTTTTTTTTACAATCACTAGGACACATTTTTCCATGGGTGTCGGAAGCAAAAATAAATAAAAAATGTGGGTGGGTTGTCCCCCCCCAAAAAATTCTGGAATAGATGCCATTTCCTTCTAATCTAGTGCCTTTAATTAAACAATTGCTTTTGTTGCGGGAATGCAGCAGGCACGAGTAGTGAAAACAGAATGGAGTTTAATTTATATGAACTCTGAATGAGCCAAGTGGAATGGATTTAAAGCAGCAGCAGCGTGGAAGTCAAGGCTGTAGTTAAAATGCAGAATGGTTATGGAGTTTAATTTATTAGGGCATTTCTCCAGTGGAATGGATTTGACTGACGGTGCTCTGAAAAGTGAACAGACATGTGCGTTGAATTAGAGATGGTAAAAGTGAGTGGGTCCAATGTCATTGGTCTTAAAAAGTGGGTGGGTCTTGTCCCAAACACATACAATGGTTCAGACACCCATGCTTAGGCCTCTTTTCTAAACTCTTCACACATTTCTCCTTACCAGTTTTCAGCTTGACCCAGCAGTCAATTTCACATCCAAAATGCACTGCAAACTACCAAAAACACTTCATACAGCTCAAATCCATTTAATCTTCCACAACTCTCGCAAAGCTTTTCACCCAACAAACACACTTTGTCACAAAACAGTGACCTAAAAACACTAACATGTAGCATTATACAATGTTTTCTTGTAATATTTCTGTAAAAAACAAGAATGCTGGCTCTCTTCTGCTTAGAATTCACTACAGGGTATGTTACATGGTCCCTGTCTACATTAAAGTGCAAAATTATTCCTAAGTTTCCTCTTTTGCATAGATGCTAATAAAATTGAAAAGACTAACAGCTGTGTATGTGTTCAGTTACATCTGTTTTGATAGTATTTCATTTTTTTAATTTAGAATAGATTTCAAAATGATATCAATGTATAAATGCTGCAAAGTATTGTCTTACTCAGCTTTTTGTTAAGTTAAACAGTTTTGAAAAAAAGTATGTAAACGTGCAAATTTGTCCTCGCCAAAGCAATGATAAATAATCCACAGTTTAGCCCATATAGACTGCTGTTGTGCTCACTGTACGAAGACAGTGACAGAAGTATTGAGTGTTTCTAGCAATTGTTATAATCTGTAATGCAATTTTTTTTAAGAGCACATATTCTCTACAAAAAAAAAAACTCTGTGCACTAAAATAGATTAACTTCTGGTGCATTTTCTGATGTTTTGACCCCAGAGTTAAAAGCATTTTAGCAGAAGAGCCGAGACAATGTAGTTCCTGAGTGCTTGCAGACGTGAGCGTGAAACACACTATAGTGAAGCACACTGCTAGTGGATGAAAGAGTGCCTTGTGGCACAAGGATTTTAATAGACTAAGTTTTTGTGTGCGTATGTGTGTGTGTTTAAGTGGACTGTTATTGCACCTGAGGAGGAAGAATATGTTGACTTGTGCATATAGACGTGTGTGGGCGTTGCATAATACAAATCCATTTTGTTATAGCAGGATGTGTCTTCAGCGTACGAGGGAGAAAAGAGTAATAAATGCAGATTGTTTTGTGTGAATGTGTGTGTGTGTGTTTTACTACTGACAGCATTTCTGTCAGCATTTTCAGTGCTCAGTAAGGCTGCTGTGAATGGTTTATTTGATGCCAATTCCAATCCTCCACAAAGGCACAGAAAATCTGCTTTACTATACCTCTAAAAGACCATATATCTCAATAAGCTATTCGTAAGTAGGTTGCGATCGGTCTCTTTCGGAGTGGACCTCTATTTTCTCATTATAGCTGGTTACAGAAGAAAAAAAATTCTATATTTACACACATAAAAACATTAAAAAAAGTGAAAATAGGGTATCTGTGGTATAAAGCAAGTGTATAAAAACGAATACGCCCCAAAGATTTTATACATGGTCCCTCAAGTGTTTATAGTTAAATCTGGCACACAAATCAGTTGATTTCTACATACTTTTAGTCCATAATTGATGACTAAATAAAACTTCTGACTGATACATCAAAGACAACCTGTGATGTTACTGGTCTTTTAATGGAAGTGCTAAACTATTGGAAATTGCAGTTATTAAGGTGAGCTTGCAAATGGATCCGCACGTCTCACGTCTCGTCAGCCCCGTAACAGTGACATCACATTTAGCAACATTTTTCTGACAAAACAGGCCCATTGTCTGATGTATAAAGCACAGAAAAAGAGACCAAGGAAGTCAGCTTTCACATGACCAACTTGAAACTGTTGTGAAATCTGTGTGGGGAAATCTTTAAACCTCACGTGAATTTTCATGTGGACTCCTATTGAAATTACTGGATTTCACTCATGAAAATTCAGTGAAGTCCTAAAATTGCAGAACAGTATGCAAAGTGTAAGAGAAAGTTTTAAATAGTTAAAAATTCATTGTTGTGCAACATGTACAGTATTTGTTGTAACTAGAGAACAAGATGGTGTGTGGCCCCCAGTATTTTGAGCTTGTGAAACCCTGGTGTAAAGTTTAACAAGATCTTTATGAAATTATTGCATCAATATGTACAGGTTGCATATTTAACAAATACTCAGTACAACTAAATTCATGTTTAATAAGATTCATTATTTGAAAACAATTCATCTTAGCTCAGTGTTGCTCTCTGTAACTTCCTCAACTTATCTCATCTGACTGAACATTTCTAATCAACTGAAAGTCAGCGTAACAACCATAAAACCTCCCTTTACGTAACAACTAATGTGTCCGTAGTGATGCTTCACACAAATCTACTCAAGCACCAGCTCAGTTATGAGGAATAAACACAACTACAAGCATCATGTGTCATGGGATCTTTGATTGAATGCAAAAGTCACCACCAAAGAAATGTTTCCTATTTGTCCACCACAGGGGTGCCTGCGGGGCAGCTGAGCAAACAAAGCCCTTATTTCATGCTTGAGCACATTTAAGCCACTGGACATTGAAACAAAAAATGCAAAATTAAGAGAAAGAAAATTGTTTGCTTGTGAGTAGGTGAGACAACTAAGCATCATTGGAACTTTTTTTGCATGAGCTTGCAGGAAGTTCTATGAGAAACAGTATGTGTAGGTGAGGAGAGTATAAGGTTCATTCTAAGCTTCAGAAGCTCCTGCAAGCTTAAAGACTATATTTCTCAGCATAAAACCATTTACAATCCCCATTGTACAGTCTGCATTACACCAGCACATTATATAATCATTTGTAGAGAAACATATGATGTCCATAAAGTGATTTAATCTGTGTTGTATATATATTTCATTCAAATATATTGTTCCCAATTGCAATATCTTTTTCCACCAAAAATGTCATGATTTCGTTTTATGACCATTTTCCATAATCTCTTTTGCACTTTAAATTAAGTTATTTGAATGCTAGAATGAATCATTTTTACAGCCTAATTTCAGGTCTTTTACTGGAAAGGAAATTTTGAATTCTGGAAGTTACAGTATATCCTTGTAGTACAATGGATTCTTTTATATGAAAATATCAAGGAAATTTTGATTCATCATGATAGGACCCCTTTAAATGCATCATCCAATGATGACTCTGCATATCTAATTCACATGGCGAATTAAAGACTCCATTCATCCCATCAAAGAAACGCTCTCTGACTGAACTACTATCATCAATGTTCCAGCTGAAAGACTGTAAAGCATTCCTCAGGGCATAGTTTACAGTAAACCACTGAAAATGATAAATTAACTACAGTATTACTTGTCATACCAGTAACATTTTGTGATATTCAATGATTTATTATTTGATGTTTATGAGCAACAGTACTGTATCATGCATCTGTCTGTGTGGGCAGCTGAGAGGGCTCAAGAAGGCCACAGATGTTATTACTGCCTTAGGGTTTCTATCTCCCTTTGTCTCTCCATTCTTAACAGACAGCCACACAGTAGCACAATTAGAGACAGCATATTACCCCATGACACGTGCATACAGCTGAGCACACACACTGACACACGTGTTTCACTGTCATAGTGGGGACTTTCCATTAATTTCTATTGTTTTAGAATTTGCATAAAATAATAATGATGATAATTGTTATTGTTATATAGTACCTTTCTCACACTTTTTTTACAGGATAATCTTTACAATAAATCAGAAAACAAAAAACATTAGACACAAAAACAAAAACTGAGGTAGAAAATGGAGAGATAACACTAATTAAGTGCAAGAACTTGAAATTGATTTGAGTATTGTGAGCAGAACTGTAAAAGCTGAATCCATGTTGCATGAGGAAGCATGCAAAATTTAAAAAGGAGTGGACCCAACACTGAACCCCGAGGAACACCACGTGAGACAGCAGTAATAGATTTGTATTTCTGTATAGAAATAAACTAATGACTGCCCTCAACCAGTAATATTCAGATCTGAGATCCAAGAGAAGAAGAAAAAATATTAAGTGCACCTGTATCTGCTGAAGTGAGGAGGTCATTATGTAGGGTCATTAGTTATTATTTTTATTAATCCATTTTTGTTGTGGGGACTGTTGGCTAAACCCAGTTTAGATACTCAACAGACTCGGCATCTACTCTAGTCTCAAATCTACAATAATTTGACATAAATGTCAGGACTGTGATAGACAAGACAATAATTATTGAAAGCAAAGTTAATTTATTCAAGGCTATTTGGTTTAAATCATATAAGTATGGAGGTGCTTCCAGCATTCTGGGCAAAACTGCACTGTTCCCAGTGCTGCTCATTTCATGCGGTTATATAAATATGCTAGTATACCCTTAAATATTCTAATTTGACAGGAAAACCAATTGCTTTGTAATTGCACTTGTCAGATACACATGCAGGCACTAAACAAGATACATGTAGGCCTACTTATGCTTTTTTAGCATTTGTATAATGATACTAAAACTCTGTGACCAACTTAAAGGCTTTAGAGAACTATAAAGGAAAACAAACAAACACACACACACACACACACACACACACAATGAATCCTGTCATACAAGTCTGCTTATTAAATAACCCCAAAAACAAACACATTCACTCACAGTTTGTCCACAATGGCCTTTATTAAATGAAAGCATTTTCACTTCATATGCCATTTGATTAGGCTTGATGTTCTTTTCACTACCAATGACTCAATTATCGGAGGCGAGTATGTAACACTGAGGCTGTTTTATTTATTTTTAACATATACAGTATTCTCTACACCCATCTCAACCTCACATACACATACAATGCACAATTTCCCCATGTAAGAGCCACTTTAACTCACATCCCAAAGCGCATTTACATAACAGCCCATTCAAATGCAATGACCAAAATCTGAGTGATGTTTTCAAAACTGTCTCCCTCATAACAATCAATCACAAATAATAGAAGGTTGCTAAGTAAACACACACACACAAACACATGCTCAAATATATGCACCAGTTGCCATTTTGCATTGATGAAAATGGATATGGATAGCCATCATAGATTGATAATAAGGTGTGGTTATGGTTTCATAGCTACCAGATGACTGAGTCATACTGACATTTTTTGGAGGGGAAAATAAAAGACTGTAAATTAAATAATTAAATAATAAAGAAATAAAAAGTTGAGGGAGAAAAAGAAAGAGGGAGGCAGATAATAAGGCAGAAAAGTATGAAGAAAATGTAATGGGCTGCTTTATCATCTCTTAAAAACAAATTCAAAAACAATTCATCTTGTTAGCATAAGACCAATGTTTGAAGAGGCAATGGAAGGGTCTTAAACCCTGTATTTGAGTTAAGGGACCCTAAATTAAAAAGAAATAAATAAAAATAACATTTGTATGTATTACACCAGCACATTATAGAGTCATTTTGGAGGAAAAGAAAACAGTATAGCCTTCATAAAGTGAATGATGGAAAAATGTGTCTCATGTACATAGGCCCTAATTCATTGTGATTATATGAATAAATTTTTGCCATATATGGTACAATATGATATTACAAAAAATGGGAGATTCCATTCTAGTTCCAAATTATATAAATATATATGGAATTATTGCCTGGAGAGTGATCAAGAAGTTCAAAACACACCCAAGTGTGCCGATCCTCATCTTAACAAATAAAATTATTATCAAGGTTATAAATAAGCTATTATGTATGATTGTTCACACACATAGGGCCCTATTTTAACGAACTAAGCGCATGGTCTAAAGCGCACGGCGCAGGTGCACTTAGGGTGTGTCCAAATACACTTTTGCTAGTTTAACGACGGGAAAAACGGTCGGTGCGCCCGGTGCATGGTCTAAAAGGGTTGTCGCTATTCTCTTAATGAGTAATGGGTGTGTTTTGGGCATAACATGCAATAAACCAATCAGAGTCTCATCTCCCATTCCCTTTAAGAGCCAGTTGCACTCGATGGATGGCGGATTTGCTATTTACACGGCAGAATTTGCAAGCGCAAAGACAGAACGCGTCTCCAGAGATGAAACGGAGCTGCTCGTGCACGAGCAAATAGGTAGCCTAATTCTGATACATGCAATGACTATCCATTTTTATATGTATGTAGCCTACACAATAATAGTCTTTTACATTGCAATCCTTTAATTTTCAATATTTGGCTTGGTTGTGTGCTGCTGCGCGTCCCTGTGTGTGTAATAAGCAGAGTGTACGCACGCTGTGGACCCGCCTATACTAACGTGCTCTTTAAATAACAAAAAAAGTAGGCCTACGTCTATTTCAGTTGCCTCAAAATAGCAACGCGCCAACAATGTGCCTGAACACACCTCGTTTTCAGACCAGCACGACCATGAGTGCACAAATGGGCGAAAATGCATTTGCTATTTAAAATGTGAAAATGACAACTGCGTCGGGCTGAAACTAGCAAAAAACACTTGCGTCGCGCCTGGCGCCGCATTGCACCGGATGTATGATAGGGCCCTTAAATTACTATAAATATTGTGTTTGTACCTTTGTGCTGAACACTCAAGTTAACATACAAGCAGGTATTTTTAAGTAGGCTAAAGCCCTGTTCACACCTCCAGTGACTTTGTTGCTGCATGTTCCCGGTTGTTATAGTCGCTAGTGGCCATTTCTACTACTGGTTGCCTAGTAACATTTAAAAATTACATTAATGGATGTCATTCCATTGTTGAAATCAAACTGGGTTTCTTAATGCTAGAAAATAAATTTTCTATGGGGAAAAGATTTTATATAATCTGTGTATAAATGTATAATAATAGTTATATAATAATGTATAAATATTTATTAAAAATAATAAACAATGCTATTTGCAATGTGTAAGCAGCCAAAGCACAAACCCTATAATTTCTTCATGCATTCATTGATTTATCCTTTGATTCATGTTTTCATTCATTCCATTCCATTCTATCATTCATGTACAGTAATAGCAGAGCATTTCTATGTGTGTGTGTGTGTGTGTGTGTGTGTTTTCATTCAGTGGTGGAGGGAACAGGGTGTCCGTTCCGGTCAGTGCATGATGATGTGTTTCTTAGGACAGTTGTGATTCTCTCTCATCAGGCTCTGCCTGCCAGCTGCTGATATAAGCAGAATGTAAAGGAACAGATCTAGAATGATCAGCTCATCAGCTCAAGGCCGCAAGCATGGAAACACATTGAGGAAATTTCCTGCTTCAGTTCAGTTCCTGGTTTCCAGATAAATCAGTTCTTGAGAGACAATCATGTATTCCCTCACACACATGCAGATAAACAAGTGGACGCCTACACACACACTTCCACATCAGACATTAAAATTGGATTGCATGACTAAGAGTAAATGTTGTATTATTTAATGGATAGGATACTTCAATAAAAATCTCCAGCCACTAAGTGGCATTTAATTTTTTTGATTAAAGTTTTCTGCAGTTTATATGTGATTAAAAGCTGCAAATAAACACAATAACATGAACATTAATCAAGCAAAACCATAACACCGCTTTAGCCATAAGCACAAAGTTGTCATGCTAAACTAACACTATACTTTACTGAAGTATGACACAGCTGAAAGTTTGACCTAGACATTAATATAGAGTAGCATACATTATAGACAAAAATTTGTGTCCAGTGCTGTTATGATAAAAATCCGCAGTCCTGGAAAGCAACTTGTACAAACAAATTAGAGGACTCATAGTTCGAGTCATAGCTGCCTAATCTTCTAAATGCAAGCTGAAGTGTGCTACTCAACTGCGCATCTGAGTGTTATTAAAATTGGTATTAGAGCAGGAGGTTGACATCACATGACATGCACTATAACATTTTTGGCAAAGGGATATCTCAAATATCAATAAGACAATTTTACATTTGAAGGTGACTAACCTTAACATTTCAAGGCAGCACAACAACTTACTTGATACAGTAGAACAGTAATATTGTGAAATAGTATTATAATATAAAACATAGTTTTATATTTTAAAATGTAATTTATTCCTGTGATGCAAAGCTGAATTTTCATCAGTCATTACTCCGTCTTCAGTGTCACATGATCCTTCAGAAATCATTCTAATATGCTGATTTGCTGCTCAAGAAACATTTCTCATTATTATCAATGTTGACAGTTAATGTTAATGACTTGCTTAAGATTTTTTGATTGAAATGAATCCTTTTATTCAACAAGAGTGCAATTTGTGTGCAATATTATTAGTAACCAATACATATTTTGATAATGATAACTTTTCAATATCATTACTGTACAAAGTACTGAAACAGACTATTCTTAGTAATATAGACTGAAAAGGTGGCAGGCCATCCTCAGAAAGCACATATCACCCTCACTCTCTTTCTCTCAGACTCATACATTATTCACATAAAAAAATGTTGTTGGGCTAAATTAGAGCAACACAGAAACTGAGACCTCAGGGAAGAGCAGACAGGTGGAAGGTTGCAAGATCCTATATATACCAAGAAAGGAGACCAAAAAGTAAGATACAGATGAAAAGTGAAAGGAGAGGCTAAAGAGTAAATGCAAAAAAGAGTCAATCAAGAAATAAAACCAGAGAAAAAAAAATAAAGAGGGTGGTAAGACCATTCTGAGACATATTCAGAGGTGTGAGAGAGAAAAGAGAAAAATAAGCTGCAAAAGAAGAAGAAAAAAATAAAAGAAAGTGGAGATGAAGAGCAGGAAGCACTGTGAGAGCTGTAGAGAGTCCAGTAGTGCTGGAGGTGCCCCTGCAGCTGCTGTCACATGATCACATGTTTGGCCTCCGGCAGATGACGAGGTCAGGAATATTTTTGATCTCTGCCAGTCCCATGCCATCCTCCCAGTACCTCTCTCTCTCTCTCTCTCCCTCTTAAACACACAACGTCTCCGTCTCTCTCGTCCTCCGCCCACTTTTGCTGGGTGTCTCTCCGTAATTAGGACTCTAATGAAAGCTCCTTGCTAACAGTGGCTACTGATTTGCCATGACGATATCTGAAACAGTGCCGTGACACACCAGGACTTTAACAACTGCACCTTCATGAATGTCAGAGATCATGTGGTACAGAACATGTTAGGGCTGCAACAATTATTTGAGAAAATCAATAATAAGTGATAATGACAACACAATTGTCAATGACTGTCCACCTCTTTCATCAGTTATGCCATTTAAAAGCAGTAAAGAATAAGCATTTACTTACATATACTGTAAGCATTGCAAGTTTTCTCTTAGGGTTAGGTTATAGTATTTATAACTGTGTGACTATAAAAACACTTGCAAGTCTATGGAACGTGTGTGTGTGTGTTTGTGTACCTGGTATTCCTTAAATTATGGGTACCAAATGTCCCCTCAAGGATAGCAATAACCAATCATTTTTGACCTTGTGGTGATATTGTTTTAGTCCCCATGAGGAAAACAGCTTAAATGAAGTTTTTTGAAAATCTAAAAATGCAGAAAGTTTGCGCGAGACGTGGGGTTAGGGGTAGGGTTGGGATACAAAATACAGTCTGTATAAAAACTATTATAAAAACTAAAATGTCTATTATAAAAACTACTATGTCTATGGAATGTCCCAATAAAACATGGAAACCAGTGTGTTTGTGTATGTGTGTGTGTTTGTTTGTGTATGTAAGAGAAAGTAGCAGGGAGGGGTATGTGCAACCACCAGTGTGGATGCCAGTGACGACAAATGTTCTTCAAAATTATTTTGAAACATTTATTTGTTCTACTCTCTACCCAATCGTGAAGAAATAATGTTCCCAGCAACTCTTGTAAGTCATCTTATAAAATAATTTTCTCATCTGAAACCACAACTTGTTGAAAAACAAGCCTGTAACAATGTAAAGACTTAGACAGAGGGAGAAAGGGCTTGTTCTCCTTAATAAAAAGTGGAATTATAGGATATAAACACCCTCAAAAACAAAGTACTTAAATTACACAAACCAGTGGGTGTCAGTTTTTGTGTCACAAGTCTAGTTTTCTTGTTTGTTTCTTTCTTAAAGGAATAGTTCATCCAAAAATGAACATTTTCTGAAAATGTACTCACCCCATTTATTTGAATTAATTAATTATATCATTTATTTGAATTAGCGACAGAGAGAGAGAGAGAGAGAGAGAACGAGAGAGAGAGAGAGAGAGAGAGAGAGAGAGGGATGAAAGTTGCGTGTGTGAACCTGCGTCTGCGCGCCTCTCTCTACAAGCAATGAGGTTTAGTTAGCCTACTTCAAAAACAGCGATTTTACCCCCTCACTGCAGAGAAATATAAAGTTGCGAGTCAGTAGCCTGTCGAAGCTATTTTACTAATAAAAGTTTCCGTGCTGTGTTGTCGTTGTCGTGTGCACTAATGTGTGTGCGTGCGTCTATGAAAGCAGCGTAGCCTAGGCTACTGCATATAGTTTTAGTTTAGCTATAAACCCGAGCCCGACCCGAACCCGAAGCTATTCATTAAACATTAACCAGAACCCGACCCGAAACCCGAAAGTATTTCGGTACCCGTCGGGCTCGGGTCGGGTAGCAGACCTCTAACACCCTCAGGCCAAGATATAGATGAATTTGTTTTTGTTTTTCATGGGAACAGATTTGGAGAAATTTAGCATTAATCACTTGCTCACCAATGAATCACATGCAGTGAATAGTCCTCTATCAAAAATACTGCTTTATCCAGTGAGTGAAAAAATAATCTCATCACAAGATAAATATGCACAAATCAAGCACTGTTCACAAGTGAAAACAGTTTTAAACAAATATGTCGGTGGATTTTGATGTGAGAAGAAAACGGGGATGGACTTTTTCACTGCCATTCACTGCAGAGGATCCATTAGTGGGTGTAATGTGATGTAATGCTAAATTTCTCCAGATCTGTTGTGATGAAGAAACAAACTCATCTACATCTTGGATGGCCTAAGGGTGAGCACATTTTTCAGCTTCAGAAATAATCAATTATGGATATTTTGCTTGTCATTGTCAAGAATTTACCCCAGAAATTATATCAGGCAAAAGCCGGAAAGCTTTGTGAGCACAGCTGCTAAAAACATTAGCATTGCTAACTCTCTGAATTAGCCCTTTTAGGAATGCAAAACTTGTGTGACTCTGTATGACATCCAAATACAACAGGTGTGTATGAAAAAGAGAGAGATAGCAAGAGGGACATAAAGATGGAGGGGGAACATGTGTGTCTGGTTTTGAGGGGCCTGGAACATACCCCTAACCCATATGTTTTCCTACTGACGTTATTAATGGCCAAACAACTGGTAAGTTCTAACAGTACAAGAGGCCATTTATTTGGGACCATTTATTTCACATCAAGATCTACAAAGACAAACAAATAAAGTAAAGTGATTCACAAGAGACATCTTAACAACAATCCAAATGTAGTAAAACAGTTCATGCCTCTCAAATTTAATTACAGTGACTCTTTCTGAAACATAATGTGTAATAAAGGACCAAGTTGTTTGTGAGTCAGCATAAACTACGCTCTTAGGAGTGATTGAGACACTGTATGAAAAACACATTATTTATATACCAACAGGGTCATACACGTTTATTTTTTGAAGGGTCACAAGTGGCAGTCCTACTAATATTACAACTATACTAGAGAAATTAGAGTTTTACTGTGTCATTAGTATTAGCGTATAGTGTTATAGCTTTTATTTACATTTGTTTAAATTCTGACCTTATTTGCATTTACATTTATGCATCTGGCAGACATTTTTACCCAAAATGACTTACATTTGATTCATTTTACACATTTTACACATGCCATGGTCTATTGTTTGAGGGTACGAGGCCGGGTTGAGTTTGCTGGTTAGTAGTTTGTTGACGCCATGTACAAGAGATGGTGTTTCACAGATCTAATATAGTGATACACATGCAGATGATTACATTCACATACATAACCGAATGTGAACTTTGTGTGTTTTTGACATAACCTTATTTGTTATTGAAAGTTGACAGGAAAGAGCCGGCTTTCTGTGCACATGCTTCATCTCAGTGCACTTGGAAAACCGTATATCAGAAGTTTAAATTGACCAGGCTTTTTTAACGCATTAAATAAAATCAACTATTTAATAAAGGTGAAAAATTGCAATTTCATGTGAGCATGAAAGAGATAACTAATAACAAACAGATGTTTTGTTTGTTGTTGTCGTAGTAACTGAGGCACCAGCTGTAAAGACACAGCCCTCTTCTAGAAAAGGGGGCAGGAATCAGCAGCAATTTATTTGCATTTAAAGAGATTTGCACAAAAACAGCATGTTTTTGCTTCCAGTGAAAAAGGAGCATTTACAACATGATATAATTAATGATCTGTGGGGTATTTTGAGCAGAAACGTCACAGACAAATTCTGGGGACTTGTATTTTATCTTGTAAAAAGGGACATAACAGGACCACTTTAAAGAACATGATATGCAGAAGCTCTGTCTAAAACAATGAATGTGTACAAATGAATTATGATATATATATATATATATATATATATTAATTTAACAATCACATGTGCCAAAGATTTAAATATATATATATATATATATATATATATATATATATATATATATATATATATATATATATATATATATATATATATATATATATATATATATATATATATATATATTTAAATCTTTGGCACATGTCATTGTTAAATTAATTCTTCTGAGTAAACTTTACCAAGGTACAAATCTTTCAAACTGTTTTTTTTAGAGCTGTGAGCAAGATCAAGGAACAAAGAATCAAAATGATGTGAAACAAGAGGTTTATGCTACCCCTATAATGTACTAGGTTACTAACGTAACCTCGGTTCCCTGAGATACGGGAACGAGTACTGCGTCGCTAAGACACTATGGAAAAAAGTCATTTTTTCTCAGATACTGAAGCCTTTTCAATAACGCAGTGTAACTGCACAGCCATTGGTTTGTGCAGTGAATAAAAAATGAACCAATGGTGAGGCAGCAGAGCTGCACGAGCCTATGGCCACGAAGCCCGCCAAAGCCCACCAATATGGGTGGGGCCATCTGGCTATATAAGCGGGCATTCTGGCATAGGATCCTCAGGTTACTTCGACTGAAGCGACGACACTGAGTCGTGCAGCTACATAGCATGGCTAGCAATGCAGTACTCATTCCCGTATCTCAGGGAACCGAGGTTGCATTAGTAACCGAGTATGTTCCCTTTAGATATTTAACTCGTACTGCGTCGCTAAGACGCTATGAGAAAAGGTCCCTTTTTCTCAGATACTGAAGCCTTTTCAATAATGCAGTGTAACTGCACGGCCATTGGTTCGTAAAGTGAATAAAAAAACGAACCAATGGCGAGGCAGCGGAGCTGCACGAGCCTATGGCCTCGAAGCCCACCAGAGCCCACCAATATGGGCGGGGTCATCTGGCTATATAAGCGGGCATTCTGGCATAGGATCCTCAGGTTACTTCGACTGAAGCGACGACATTGAGTCGTGTAGCTACATAGCATGGCTAGCAATGCAGTACTCGTTCCCGTATCTCAGGGAACCGAGGTTATGTTAGTATGTATGTATGGTTATGTTAGAGTATGTTCCCTTTCGATACTTCACTCGTACTGTGTCGCTAAGATGCTATGGGAACCTGTACAATCACACCGTGCTATGGTAGAGGAATGACTGATATGTGAACTTGTGTTAAGAACCAAAAGGGGCCCAGAGGGACAAGTATAATAGAGTAAGACCTTCATGTGGCAATGGGCTAAACTCACAGAGGTCAAGCCCGGCCTGGGCGATCATTCCAGAAAAACTCGTACAGCCTTAGCACTTAGTGAGGGCTAGTAAGAGCTAGTCCCGCCTTCTGGCAGGTGCGTGCCAACTATGCAGAAAGAACCCTAGCCTGTAAGGCAGGGACGTGCAGGTTGTAAAACCTAGCAAATGTGGATGGCGAGGCCCAGCCAGCCGCCGCACAGATTTCTGCGATAGACACAATGCTAGACCAAGCCCAAGAAGAGGAACCGGTGGAGTGGACTAGTATTCCAATGGGGCATTGCAGGCCCAAGGAGGAGTATGTTAGCGTAATAACGTCAACTATCCACTGGTAAAGTCTCTGCTTCGTGACCGGATGCCCTTTGGTGTGGCCACTGAAGCAAACAAAGAGTTGTTCCGACTGCCTAGACGGGGCAGAATGCTCAATGTAAATTCTCAGCGCCCTGACGGGGCAGAGTAAATTCAACTCCTGGTCCTCCTCAGAGGGAGGAAGCGCAGAGAGTGTAATGGTCTGTACTCTGAACAGAGTGGCGAGCACTTTAGGTACATAACCATGCCTTGGCTTCAGGACGACCTTAGAGTCACTGGGCCCGAACTCAAGGCAGGAAGGGCTCACAGAGAGCGCCTGCAAGTCTCGTGAGAAGCTGCTATAGCTGCTACACAGACCTTGAGAGTGGATTGGGAATGACCCTTATCCAGCAGCTCTTGGAGGAAGGACAATATCAACGATATGTCACAGGAGGTTGGGTCTTTGAGCAACAGGCAGAGAAGACTGACCATTTAAGGGCATAGAGACATCTCGTAGACGGGACTCTAGCCTGAGAAATTGTATTTAGAACGCTTTTGGGGAGGTCTGCAGGCTCCCATCGAGAAGCCAGAGGTGCAGAACCCACAGATCGGGCTGAGGGTGCCATAAATGTTCTGTTCGCCTGAGAGAGGAGGCCCCTTAGTAGAATGGGCCACAGGGCTGCAATGATGGGCCAATACAGCTTCAAGAACCAGCTCCAGAGCGGGGCCACTAGGAGAACCTTGTTTCCTTGCTCCCTGATTTGCCTGATGACCTGAGGGATTAGGGCGATCGGGGAAAAGCGTAAAGGAGCAGGTTGGGCCAGTCGTGGGCCAATGCAAGCTTGTCCTTCGAAAAATAAGTTGGGCAGTGAGAGTTGTCTTTTGAGGTGAAGAGGTCAACCTCTGCCTTCCCAAAGATCTCCCAGATTCTTTGAACCGTTTGTGGATGGAGCATCCACTCCTCTGAGGGGACGTTGCTCCGGGACAGCATGTCTGCTCCTTGGTTCAACCTGCCCAGCACATGCATTGCTCTCAGCGAACACAAGTTGAGCTGTGCCCATTCCAAGAGGCACTCCACCAGAATGAAGAGGCGCTTCGAGGAGAGCCCTTCCTGGTGATTATATAGGACACCACCGTCATACTGTCCGAGTGGACTAGAACGTGGTGTCCCATTAGGTCTGGCAAGAAGGTCTGAAGGGCCCGACACACTGCCAGCATTTCCAGGCAGTTGATGTGTAGCCAACTTTCCTCTTTTGACCAAGGGCCGAAAGTCGGTTTGCCATCACACAGAGCTCCTCAACCCGTGTTGGACACATCTGTTGAGACAACCTTCCTTCTGCAGACCGCCCCGTTCCATCCACTGAGGGTCTTTCTAAGGGGCCAGAGCTGCCATGCAGGCCTGGTCCACCTTGATACACAGTCGTCCATGACGCCAGGCGTGGGACGGGACTCGTGGTTTCAGCCAGTACTGAAGGGGCTGCATACGAAGCAGGTCCAGCTGTAGCACCGGACATGCAAAGGCCATGAGGCCCAGCATCTTCTGAAATGTCTTGAGAGGCTCCAACTTTGAAGGATGCCACGAGCCGCTGTATGGACAGTGCACCTTCTGGTGCATCTTTGAAGTCAAAAACTGCTCCCAGGAACGATATTCGTTGGCTGGGGACAGTGCGCTCTTGGCAAAGTTGACCCTGAGTCCCAGGCATTCTAAGTGGCTGAAGAGGAGGGATCTGTGAGTTAATAGCTCGGCCTCTGACTGGGCTAAGACAAGCCAGTCGTCGAGGTAATTTAGAATGTGAATTTCCATCTGTCTCAGAGGGGAAAGAGCTGCATCCATGCACTTTGTAAAAGTGTGTCATCTCAAGAAAATCTCAAGAATCGTCTGCGATGGGGGGCTATTTGGATGTGAAAGTAGGCGTTTTTAAGAACCAGTCCCCTGGGCGTACTTGCAAGAGGATCTATTTCAATGTAGTCAACCTGAACAGCTGTTTCATGAGGGTGTGGTTGTCTGCTATGTAAGGAGGTGGGAACCACGCTGCTGAATCATGGGGGTCTTCGAGCTAAATGAGTAACCTCATTTTATTATTCCCAAGACCCAGTCTGACACTCCAGGGATGGCCCCGGTAGTAAGTCGCTGTGAGGGGACCTGACACTCGTGATAAGCTGAATAGGAAATTTGCTCTCTTTTTGACCATGTTTGTGTTTTATTTTGGATATTGGATAGGTGTGTGGGTGCTTGAATGGGCCCAGAATTCACAACAAACACATTGACCTCGGCACCTGGAACTGAACAGGGTGCTTGGAGAAATACTCGAGACTGCTTGAGGGGTGGTCTGGCTGCAGCGAGACTTTGCCCCTTCCTCTTCCTGTCCTTTAGATCGGGATGACGCCTGAGACACAGGATTTAGCCCTATCTTGAGCCAGGGGCCCTGACGTTTAGGAAACAGGTAGCGTTTCGCCGAGTGGGAGTGCTGTCGAGGCTTGGGCTTGGGTGCAGGATGCACCATAGGAGGTGCAGGCTTCGCAGGCTGCTGAGTCAGCGCAGACTTGGGGTGACTAGAAGCAGTAGCAGAACTGGAACACTTTGGCAGGAAGTGCCGCATTTCCTGGGACAACTTCTGCACAGCGGTGAAGCGTTCAGCGAAACCTTCGACTGCATGTCCAAACAGACCCAGTGGGAGAGACTGGGGAATCAAAAAAGGGGACTATATCCACGTCCTTAATCTCCATCAAGGTCAACCATAAGTGGCACTCGAGCACCACCAAGCTGGCCATCGACCTCCCAATCACCTGAGCCGCTGAGCAGCTCCTTGAAAGCTGTGGGATCTGGTCCAGACTCGTCCATGCAGCGGAGGAGTTTGGCCTGAAAGACCTGGAGGACAACCATTGAATGAAGCGCGGAGGGCTTATCCTATCCAGACGTTGTTCTGCACTGCTTGGAGGGGTGAGTGGATTTTTTGGATCTGGCTGAGTGAAGAGGACGGGGGAATCCTCTCTGTATGGAGATTCGTTTTCGTGAGGGCGGCTTCCACGTGGGAAATCCCCAAGCAGGAAGTGCACTCACCGTGACCGTCATCAGCATGCAGGGGAGACCTGTACAAGCTGCAATAACGGTGCGACATTTGAAACAACGGCGATGAAAATCTGCTCTTTTATGCTCGCCAGATGGCAGCAGAGGAAAAACCATGACCGCTGCTGCTGCGACGCTGAAGGCGTTGGGAAGAAGTGGCAAATCAGCCAAGCAGAGAGGATGCTGGCTGGCTTGTTCCACTGCAAGCGAGTCTACAGCTGTCTACAGCGAGAAGGCTTCGAGTCTCGTATATCAGCCAAGAACGACGTCGTCGCTGAAGGAGAAGAAATCTGAGGATCCTATGCCAGAATGCCCACTTATATAGCCAGATGGCCCTGCCCATATTGGCGGGCTGCATTGCCATTGATTCATTTTTTATGCACGGCACAAACCAATGGCTGTGCAGTTACACTGCGTTATTGAAAAGGCTTCAATATCGGAGAAAAAATTACTTTTTCCCATAGCGTCTTAGCGATGCAGTACGAGTGAAGTATCGAAAGGGAACAAGCATTTACAAAGCATGATCTGACATGTAATTACATAAACAAATTAAGAGACCACACATGGATGTAATAGGTAATTAAATATTAATCCAAACAGCACAAGGGAGGCTGAAATTAAGTAAACCCATGTGTGCACATAATGAGTTTTAAATTTAGATTATATTTATGGCCAGAATATCTGGGCGAAAAGATGGATGAAATTAATCACTGAATAAAAATACTTATTTTTATCCATTTATGGTGACAAAAGCACTCTAAACCTATATACCACATACCACAGGTGAATGACTCCAGGATTGTCAAGATACTAAACCATGGTTGCTTTAAAAGCCATTTCCCATGGAGAGACATGGAGTGAGAATAAAAAGCATTTTATTCATTAGGCTTCAAATTGCCTCTTGGCTGTTTGTCTGTGATTACACCCTGTTGTCAGCAGCTGTTTGGCCATGGATAGCACAAAAAGAAGAGAGAGAGAGAGAGAGAGATGTATTTGTCATCTTTTATGTGAACCAAAATTATGTGAACCCAAAAGTGAAGGACAAAGCAAAGTGATGATAAACAGACAATTATTCGAAAGGAGACAAAAATGAAAGGAGAATGTTCATTTATTTCTGCTGATCACAATGCGTGGGTATATGAACAACTGATTACATCACTTTTGCAAAAACTCCACCACTCGAACTGCACCTCTACACCTTTCTTTTAAAATAGTCATCTTTAGTGTTGTCAAGTAACTAACTAAAACTAGAACAACTTGAACATACCCTGATTTATGTAAGTCAAGAAAATCAGCAACAATTAACGACAAAGTTCGCTACATAAGCCTACAATTATTGCCTAGTTCACACTACAGGATTTTAAGCCCAATATAAGCAAGTTAACGAGCTCGCCGACAGGTCGGGCTGTGATCGGGGGAAAATCAAAGGGTGATCAGCGCTCTGCAATCTTTATGTGTGAACTCCTCAACGACGCATCAAAGAGGCTCATCGACGCCTCGCCAACGCCTCGCTGACGCCAAACAAATATCTAGCATGTTAAATATCTGGACTGTTCGGCCGACTCGACATCACATGGTGTCAGGTGTCGCGATGAGCTACAGCCAATGAGAGAGCAAGGTATGTGTTGAGGTCAGCGAAATAAAAACAGCAGCAGCAACATGGCTTTAAGAAAAGTTTGGACACAAGAAATGGAGCGACATTTTTCAGAACAGATCATCACGCAAACAGCTTGCAGCACTAATTTCTTCCCAACATCCATTTTCAAATAAACAACTCTTGTTCCACGTGTTGTTTCGGGCCATTCCAGTTCAACTTCTCACGTGTGTTTTCATGACAAAATGTGGTTTTGGGGCCGTGTAGATTTGTTGGGTGACAGAGTTGTTGTCAGCTCGTGTAGTGTGTGACCCCCTGTTACAGATCATTTACGCAGTGTCACGTAGTGTGAACATCACAACGACTTCAAGAGTCTGAACAAATCATGTAGTCTGAACAGCACAGCGATCTGCCGATGTTTTAAGTCATGTAGTGTGAACTAGGCTTAAGACCTACAATACTATGTGGAGACTTGATCCGATTCAAAGCACAATTGAAAGATTCAATTAAATGAACTGATTCACTACACTCTCAGAATAATTCCTTATTTACCCCTAAAAGATGCATATTAGTACCTTAAAGCTACATATTAGTACTTTTACAGTGGTACCTTTTGAAAGGGAACCATCCCAATTACAGTTTTATACCTTTTTTTCCTGAGAGTGTGGAATGTTTTAGAATATTTTATAAAAGCTTACTTCTTACCATTACAGCTTTAAAAACCAACAATGTAGCGTATTGTCATGCTATATACACACCACTATTTCTTTGAAAACTTAGCTGGTTACTGGAAGTCTACAATATTTAGTTTTGTGCAAGTCAGATATGTCTCTAATTAAATTTTAAAGAATGTTAGCGATGTAGCTGCAGATACTTTTTCAATCGGGCAGCTTGACTGATGTTTCACTGCTCCAGACAAAAACATCAATTAAGGAGCCATGGGCTCCTATAAGGAAAAAAGCTCTTTGTGATTGTTTTGCGATGGTATGAGCATTTTTATGGTTTTAACCATCACCGTGTTTTCTCACAGTCTCTTTTTGAAATGGTTTGTTCCATTAATAAAATTATAAATTGCTATTTCTCTGACCACTTTGGAACAAAAGTCACAAAACATTTTCTGTGTGCGATGATCATACCTGAACCATGCATGCAAACTCTTGAATCCAAGAAGTTTTACAATGTCTTTCTGCACTTTTACTTGAATGTTCATAGACTGAAATGGAAAGATAATCCTCTACGTTTTCTATATCTCTCAAATGGAAACAACTGGAACCTGTTTTTTTTTTCACTCTCTCTCTTATCAGAGTTGGTACCCGACAGAGATGATGATTGTTTAAAAAAAGTCTGATATTTTTCTGTTTTTACATATTTTTCAGCGGTGGAAAGCTAACCTTTGCTTTCCCTGTGCGTATTTTGGCCCTCAAACACAGCAAAACATTTCTTTCCCTACTGAAACCTTTGTGCGCTGTGTCTCATTTTACACAGCAAATGATGCAATGTGACTTTATATTGTCACAAGTGGCAATCTCAGCAATCACTCACAAATGAATATTTTTGGTTGCAGATGTGACTGTTTTAGGCTCGGTCTGGAGCCCTACTATTTAACTAACTAGTATTTTCGGGAAAAAGATAAATTTTTCAGAGCAAAAAGGACCCGAACACCACATGAGGGTTAAATAAGTAGTTTATTTGTAAAACTTAATGTCAAGTCCACCATTTGCAACCCCAAATTGCTGTTCATCCTCTTTCCTCTAACTCTACTTCCAAACAAGTGGCTTTCCAGTGTTTGATTGAAAGGACTAAAGTTACATTAGCATCATCGACACAAGTTGTCAAAAGGCTGGGCTCTCAGGTTTTCCAGGATGTTTTGAACACACATCCGTGATCTGGGAGCATATACAACGTGCCAAAAGAGAGAAGAGCGAACTTCATTTGGTGTTACAGACAGCTCCATGTACAGGATGAAGATTAAGCCCTCAAAGTCTAGGAGCCTTTCAATCAGGAAAGGGGTGAGGGACGACAGGACGGTGTTCACAGCAGTAGGGGAGAAGATACCATTGTTGAAAGAGCAACCCGTCCGAAATCTTGGAAGGAAGTATACGTCAGAGCTCTCCGACAGACAGATGGGGAAGTTGATGCAGAAGCAGCTGAGAGAGGGGCTCGAAAAAATCGACAGCAGCCAGCTTCTGGGGAAACCGAAGGTATGGTGTTACTAATTCACACTTTTCCAACGTGTGATGTGGCCTCTGAAGGTGTCCGAAATACCGTCATCCCTGGTTAGCAGGATGGACACCATCTCCAACACCTACATCAGGAAGTGGTTGGGCCTCCCGCGCTGCTTCTCTGACACAGGCCTCTTTGGCAAGAATGCTCTTCAGCTTCTTTTGAAGTCTATCAACCTCGGATACAAGCAGGAGAAGACCCGTCTTGTATTCGAGCTAAAGGAATCCAGGGACGAAGCAGTGAAGAGCGCAGGGGTGACCATCCGCACTGGGCGCAGATGGAGGCTACAACCATTAACAGGCTACAACACAAGGAGGTCATGGGAAGAGTCCAACACAGCCGAGCAGGGTTGGGCTGGGGAGAGCCAGTCCAGTTCTGGTCCAAAGCCACAAGGCAGCAGAGGAAATCCATGGTGGTGGAAGAGGTCTCACGAGTGGAAAAGGACCATTACCTCATTAAGGCTTTTTCCCAGGGCAAACAAGGAGCATGGACCAACTGGGAGGATAGTACTAACAGGGTCATAACCTGGGCAGATATCTGG
>NW_015628766.1:578954-592251 GCF_001515625.1 Sinocyclocheilus rhinocerous | reverse complement strand
CGACAGCAGCCAGCTTCCGGGGAAACTGAAGGTATGGTGTTACCAATTCACACTTTTCCAGCGTGTGATGTGGCCTCTGAAGGTGTCCGAAATACCGTCATCCCTGGTTAGCAGGATGGACACCATCTCCAACACCTACATCAGGAAGTGGTTGGGCCTCCCGCGCTGCTTCTCTGACACAGGCCTCTTCGGCAAGAATGCTCTTCAGCTTCCTTTGAAGTCCATATACAAGCAGTACAAGCAGGAGAAGACCCGTCTTGTATTCGAGCTAAAGGAATCCAGGGACGAAGCAGTGGGGGTGACCAGGGTGACCATCCGCACTGGGCGCAGATGGAGGGCCCAGCAGGAGGTCGATCAAGCCATTAACAGGCTACAACACAAGGAGGTCATGGGAAGAGTCCAACACAGCCGAGCAGGGTTGGGCTGGGGAGAGCCAGTCCAGTTCTGGTCCAAAGCCACAAGGGAGCAGAGGAAGTCCATGGTGGTGGAAGAGGTCTCACGAGTGGAAAAGGACCATTACCTCATTAAGGCTTTTTCCCAGGGCAAACAAGGAGCATGGACCCGCTGGGAGGATAGTACTAACAGGGTCATAACCTGGGCAGATATCTGGCGAACCCCACAGTCACTGCTCAGCTTCCTTGTGAGGGTAGTGTATGACACCCTCCCTTGTCCCCGAAATCTCTTCCAGTGGTTTGGAAGTGAGGACAAGTGCCCACTGTGCAATGAAGCCAATGCAGGCCTTCAACATATCTTGTCGGGGTGTAACGTTGCATTGACGCAGGGCCGCTCTAGATGGCGGCATAATCAGGTGCTGAGGAAGTTGGTGGAGCAGTTGGAAAGATGTAGAGTCCGGGCAAATAGCTCTTCAGATCCCATTCGGCCAAATATCCCGTTCCTCAGAGCAGGAGAAGGCAGGCAGAAGACAGTGGCCGGAAGGACAACATGTCTGCTCACTCCTTGAAAGGGATGGAAAATGCGTGTTGACCTGGGCACCCAGCTTATCTTCCCAACAGAGATCACTCAGACAACATTAAGGCCAGATGCTGTGGTGTGGGCCACAGCGGCCAAGAAGGTCCTCATTATTGAGCTGACTGTGCCATGGGAAGAGGGAATACCAGCGGCGTACGAGTTCAAGCAGCTCAAGTACTCTGATCTGGCGCCGGAGTGCAGAGACGGGGGATGGACCGCGACCATCCATCCCGTAGAAGTTGGATGCAGGGGCTTCGTGGGAAAGTCCACAATCCAGCTCCTTCGAGCTGCTGGGACAACTGGGGTAAGCTTGAGGAGAGCCATCAAGGAGCTGGCGGAGGAGGCAGAGAAGGCAAGCTACTGGTTGTGGCTAAGGAGGAGGGAGAGGAATTGGGGCTCGGTACCCCAATGAGGGCAGCTGCAGGGGGTGACGGGGAGACGTCCCAATAAGCCACTGCCTCCCCACCGGGAGACGTACTGGATAGGGGGCGAAACGTCTGTGAACGGTGGCACCAGCTGATGACCCTGCAGCTGACCCAAAAGGTGCAATGGAGGAGGTGCGGCAGGCAGAAATATCAAGCAGGAAACACCATCTGTATACTGAAATAGCATGTAACATTGTATGAAAATAATCCTAGATTTAAAGAGCTGAAGCTCATGGAAAGACTTGCCATGCAGAAGCAGGCGATGAAGGAGGGTGGCGGATGACTCTTAGAATACATGTGTATGCAAACCTGAACAAAACATCCTCTTTAGAAAGGCATTACATTTTCATATTCAAAAAGAAATTCTAGCATGCTAGCCAAAACAATGACACACTATCTTCCTGTAAAGTGACAAAGAGAATTTTCTGATTTCACCAATGGTCTTAACATGAGCTGGAGAGGATTAAGCTGCAGACTGGAATGAAACTGAAGAAGCCCCCATTGATGCAGGTGGAACAGAGGGTGTTGAATGATTCACTGACTGCTATGAGATTGATTCCTGATTGATTCCTAAGGTTGTTTGCTGGTCTTATCCAGGAGCATAGCCTTTCATCAGTAGGCCTACTGGGCCACAGGCCCCCATCACAAAAGTGTCTCATATTTTGATGCTCTTTTTTATATATATATACTCTCATAGATATAGACTATAATTATAACAGGAAAAAGCAAAAGAAAAGTTGAACTGCCAGTAAGTGGCAACAGGAATTCAGTTCTGAGCCTTTTTCTGTGTCTGCAATCAGCTTACTGATACACTACCAGTTAACAAATTTAAATTGTAAGACTGTCAATTGTTAATGTTCAATGCACTTAAATAGCCCCTTACTCATTTCATGCTGTGCGCCCCCAGGAGTGTGGTTCAGATTTTTCATGTATATATATATATATATATATATATATATATATATATATAGTCTGTCTCACTGACAACCACTTCTGTGACTGCAAAGTTAACAAAGAAAATTGGATAGTACAATACAGTGGGGAGGACCCATACCAATTCCAGCTTAGGGACACTTTATACGACAGTAGTATGCATGTGTGTGAAGCTTAGGCGGAAGTGGCTTACGCCTGGGCCTGTCACATGGCAAAAATCAAGATGTGAATTAATGCATACTCCTCCTAGGGAATTCATGAAATTCACACTAAACTTTTTTGCTAAATTGCGAACAGATTTTGGACATCTTGAAAGGTGTTGCTATGGTGATTTATTAAATAACAGTAAAAATGATAACAGTAATTTTCTTATATCTTTAAAGTACATTACTCTTTAAAACTTTTTACATATGGAGAACAAGTCATTCTTAGGAAACATGCTTAGTTTCATAAATTTATAATGCTCAAGGGCCAACAAAAAAATTAAAAATTATCAGACATTTCTTCTGACAGATGAAGGCTGTAATACTAAGATTGTCCACTAGATAAAGTAATAGGATAAGAAATATTTTAAGCCTGGTCCTTTACTGCTCAGTTCAATTAGGTAGAATGACAAACAGATACATAAATTAAGTTAATATTATGTACTGTACTGGTAATATAGTTTTTTATAATTGTTTCACAAATGCTTATAGATCATTAAATGTTTTGGCAACACTTTACAATAAGGTCTCATTTGTTAACATTAGTTAATGCATTAACTAACAATGAACAATATATTTTTAAAGCATTTATTATTATTTTTTAATGTTAGTTAAATAAATAAATTGTTCATGTTCATGTTACTTCACAGTGCATTAATTAATGTTAACAGCTCCAACTTTAAATTTTAATAATGTATTAGTAAGTTTTGAACTTAATACTAACATTAATAAATGCTGTAATTATTGTTTGTGTTAACTGATATATTTAATTAATGTTAACAAATGAAACCTTATTGTAAAGAGTTACCAAATTTTTATATATTGTTCTCTCTCTCTCTCTCTCTGTGTGTGTTTCACACTCTTGATGTTTTATAATGTAACCCTTTTATTGCTGTAACCCTTAAACAAGACTGCCAGAGCATTACTCTGGCATGTGCACACCGTGCACCGTGTATTTCCTGATGCCACCAGGGTGGCAGTTGCACTGGTGTCTTGGGCCCGTCATCGCTGCTTGCAGCTATATTTCTTTAATGAAATTATTTTCATTAAAAAAAGAATGAAAAGAATATCAAACTGAGTTTGGTTTGCTGATTTAAGCAAACATGACAGCACCAGGGGCTGATGGAGCGCAAACCTTATTTGAGGTTATCTATAAATATAACCTATACATATAAATCCATTTTGCTGCTCCATTTTTTGGGAATACTTTCCATTACTTACAAAAGGTCCAGATCAACAATCCTTCACAATTCTCTTTGAGTACAAAATAACAGCTTATAGTTAAAAAAAAAAACAATTATACTAAAACACAAAAAGTGTAAAATCATCAACAGAAGATCTGTTTCAAGGCTTTACTAGTCCATAAAGTCACAATATTGAACACATGGCAGTAATGAGAGACCCACACACAAGTGTTGTCTTCAGTTACCAAGCACACTAACAGCAGCTGCATGTTTCTCTGTGATCAGGGTCAAATGGACCCTTAAAAACTAGCACACACACATTTTGTCTTTGTAACTGATTTGTGATAAAATAACTAAAGCAGTGTGTGCACATGTTTTTAGGTATGTGTGTTTGAGTGAACATCACTGGACATATATTTCTCATGACAAGCCAGTTGGCAGAGTGGCCGCTGCTTTACAACCACCACACTGGAGTTTCTAGAGACCTACTAGAGTCCAGTTTAGGCTAAATACACAAAGACATTGACAGATATTGTCAACTACAAAAGAAAGGGAAAATTCATTTCAGTTGTATAGTTTTTTTTATAGCTTAACCCTAAGCTTACTGTATTGGATTTAATACACAACTTGTCTGTGTATTATTTCATGGCTTAAAACACAGGGTTAAAAGACATGTTCCAAGTTCTTAGAAATGTGTGCTATTTGTATACATGGCATATGATTTAAAAACTTTTACACTTTTCTTTTCAAGAAAAGGGATGATAATGTGAAAAGCCCTACCCCAAAATTTGACGGAAATGGTTATATGTTAGTGACATAGGAAACGGGTGTTTTCAAATGGCATTTTTGAGACTGTCTTTGGTACACCGCAGTTTTAAAGGGGTCATGACATGAGAAATCAAATTTGCCTGGATCTTTTGACATATAAGAGGTCTTTGTACCATTAAAACATCCTGCAAGTTTCATAGCTTAAAACGTCTTCCTTATTATAAACAAAGCATTTATGTAATCAAGCTTCAAAAATGGCTCGTTTGGATATGTGGTGGCATGTGACGTCACAAGGGCACAAACATTTGCATACATATACACTGCCTCCAGAGCAAGACATTGACAACTAGTTATACATCATCTCACCATAGGCTCCGCCCACTGGCATTCAGTTGCTTAACAGCTGACATTTGTCATTAAATCATTTAATGTGATTTAATGGGTTATCTTTTGACAAATAGGTGTAGGACCGTATGATTTCTGCAATGTGGAAAACACGGAAGGAATCGTGGAATCCAGTGATAAAAATTGAATTTACTGTATAACCCGGAATGACAGCGAAAAATCAAAAGTCACACTTACATCAAAATGCGATATGGACTAGTGCCTGTGAATATTAAGCCACAAAAATACTATTTAAATATGAATCCTGCATGTTCTGTGTGTCTCTGTGTGTGAACGAATGGCGCAAGCGCACAATTTTGTTTACTACACGCTTACTGAAGTGTGACGCTTGCTGTGTTTTCCACCTCAGTACAAGAAGACATGAACATAATCTCTACAACTGCTCTGAAAGTCACTTCATGAGCATTTTACTGTTTCTTTTGAGAAAAACTACCGTAATATCATATACAAACAGAAACTTAAAGATCTTCACAGCAACCCATCAAAATAAAAGCTCAGGTTAACTTGAAGAAATTGTGACAGAAATATATTACTTAATGTAATGATAGTACTACTACTGAAATTTTTATTAAAACATTCTTTTTAAAGGAATATTTACCAGAAAAATTATTTACCAGAATTTATTTAGCAGAAAAATCAATTTTTGATTTTTTTTGTGTGTTAATAAAATCACTGAATTAGAAATGCTTTTGATTATTCAAATTTAATGAAACCATTAAAATGGAAATTCAGAAAATTTATAGAAAACAGAATTTGGTAAAAATAAAACTGAATTTGAGAAACAAAAAGATATTTCATAGGGCCTTAAAATGTAATTTTTGTTAAACTTTTAATAAATTGCTGCTAAATATTGTAAGTTTCATGATGTCAATTAATTAGAAATGCTTTTTGATTAATAAAATGTAACCATTAAAACAGAGTCTAGAAAAATTAAAACGGAAAAAACAAAACATGCTTTTTGATTAATAAAATGTAACCATTAAAACAGAGTCTAGAAAAATTAAAACGGAAAAAAAAACAAAAAAAAAACACGGAATCTAGAAAAATCCAAATGGAAAAAAAAGAATTTGGGAAAAAAATAAAACAGATTTCATAGGTGGCACTGTTATCAAATCAATGTGGTGTGTTTTGTGTCAGGTGAAAATGGCACACACAAAGTTTGGTGTCAATATGTTAAAGCTTTGCTGAGATTAGGGGTGGGCGATATAGCCTCAAAATTATATCACAATATTTCAAGAATATTTGCGATAACGATATTTATGATGATACAGAAAAAAATATGGAACAACGTTTTACTGGTGATTGCAGCTGGCAGGCAGCAGCATTTATTAGTGCAAACAAAATGAAGGGCATTTTCCATCCTTTTCCAATGAGCTACTGTCATCAATGACAGACTACCTAATTCAAAGTGTAAATCTATTGTCATAAGGTGGCAGCAGCAGCTGTGTGTTCGACTTGAAGCAGACTGATCAGTGTATGATCAGTGTATGCTCTCCGCACCGCTTCGCTAAAGATAGGCGCCTTGCCTATTTTTGACGTGAAGAGTGTGTGCTCGAATATGCTCTATAACCACTCTCGTGATACTTTGATGTCATACACCGATCAGTCTGTGCAGCGCTGCTTCAAGTCGAACACACCTATTGGGTTTGTGGTGTTGTTGTTGTGCACGCTAGGGAACGTAAATACGCCATACGTCATCGCGTCACTATATCATTGATATCACACTTTTTTATCCTGTAAAAATGTATACCGGTATTATCGTGGACGGTATGATATGGCAAACCCTTAGCAGAGATACAGCCTCATAGTCATTTTGGCATCAACAGTTTTGTGATTTTTGGCCAAACAATTCAGAAGTTATAAGCAAAAATATAAATTTTTCATATCTCCTGACCACTAGGTGGCACTGCACCGAAACTGTGCAGGTAGCCTCGGGTCATGGTTATTATAGCACACACCAAGTTTGGTTTGAGTTTCATTACAATAGGCTTTTTTAATCAAAAGTTATTAGCATTTTTTAAAATTTCATTATAAATGGTTAATGGCTTCATATAAATGGTTTATCACTTTTGACCAATAGGTGGTGCTGTTACCAAATTGTTGTGGCGTGGTCAGTGTGAGGTGACAATGGCACATACAAAGTTTGGTATGGATATGTCAAAGCTTTGCAGAGATACAGCATCAGACACAGTTTGACATCATTCCAGCATATTTGATGACGCATTAACGATAACCATTTCGTATATTGACACAAAATCCATAACTTTTTGCCAGATGAGTCAAATTTGGTGAAAATTGGACCAACGGTCTAGGAGAAGTTCGAAAATGTAAGTTTTCAACACAAATCAAAAAGGTGGACAGGAAGTTTGGTTGACTAAGGCAAATTTGGTATCTATGTTCTCAGCATGACCCAAAGAATATATTGAGACCAGTTTCATTACAATAGGCTAATATTCTAAAAAGTCATTAGTATTTTTGGAAATGTCATTATAACTTTTGACCACAAGGTGGTGCTGCCCCGAAACATTTTGAGTACCATCAGGGCGTGGTGCCAAATACACATACAGAGTTTCGTAATGATACATTAATGTGTTCATAAAACATAGCATTTTATGACAAAATTCAAAATGGCTAATGCCCAACATGGCTGACATGGGAAAATTGTGTATGGTTCTGTATGACTCGGCATGCTGCACCGAATCTAAAGAGACCGGTTTTGTGACTTTTGGCCAAACCGTTCAGAAGTTAAAAGCAAATAGCCATTTTTCATATCTCCTGACCACTAGGTGGCGAAAATATGCAAGTAGCCTCAGGTCATGGTTATTATAACACACACCAAGTTTGGTCTCAATACGCTGAAGCATTTCAGAAATATAGTCTCATATCCATTTTTGCGTGCTCTTCATCAAATTCGTTTGTGTCGTTATTCGAGAACGGTTTGACTAATCAACTTGAATTCCATAACTTTTAGCCAGCATGGTCTGAAGATGATCTGAGCCAATATTGGTGAAAATCAGACAAACCATATAGGATGAGTTCAAAAAAGTAGGTTTTTTAAACTATTAAAAATTGCAAAAAAACTTGACCAGTAGAATTTAAAATTTTGGTGTGCCTTCGACCCAGCCAAGGATTCTGGTCCACAGGTAGTTGAGGACCAATTGTGATCAGATCTCAGTGTAATGTAAACGCAATCCAGTGTGTCTGCATTCGCAGGTCGACGTCACACAAAACCCCGCCCCCTCTCTCCCGAAATGTCAGAAGACTTATTTAAATATTGTGCGGGAAAAAGAGGTCCGATCGGTTATCCAGATAGAGAAGTCACTTGCTGTTGCCAAGTGTAAACGCATCATGTCCTGATTGACTGCATGTGATTGCGAAGTAATGCCAAGTGTAAACGCAGCCTTAGAGACTCCAAATTTGATATAGTGACAGTTCAGACTGTACTCTATCTTTGTGCCATTCTATGGGCTGCCATAGACTCAAGAATGGAAGAAGAAGAAATGGAAGAAGAAGAAGAAGAAGAAGAGGAAGAAGAACGCCAACGGATACAATAGGTGCCTTCGCAACTTCGGTGCTTAGTCCCTAAAAAAAAAAAAAAAACATGTCATGATCACTTTAAGTAGAAAATTCTCAACAATGGTGTTGAATGATGGATTAGAACATGGTTTGTTTTAAGCATCTTAAAAACACCACACTGACATGTAAAGATTAAAAACTTGATTTTAACCACAGGGAGTCTTTAATAATAAATATAATTGGGGTTTTGGGGCATCGCACCACATGGCATTTTACAACCTGAACTAACCTTGCCTTCTCATAAAATTTTTAAATTAGCTGATATTTTAAAATACTCACTGACCTTGACTCACAGTCATGATGGTTTGCAGTGGCCCCTATATATGATATCATCCTGTTTTATGTTTTTCCTGCATGTTTCTGCAAACAAAGAGCCTTCAGGGGAACCTATGGCTTTTGTAAAACTCTGCATGGATATGGTGATAGGAGAAATAATTTTAACTAGCGCTGTCAATCAATTAAAAAAATGAACTAATTAATCACAAATTTTTTTCTGATATTAATCGTGATTAATCCCACCTAAAATTAAAGTTTATAAATATACTTTTATATTGCAATAATTACACATTCAATCTTCAAATTTATGTAGAAAAACAAAGACTGTATATTCTTAATATTTGTTTAATGGCATCTTTTTATGACTGAAGGTGAGTATCACTTATAACAATACTATTGATGCCTCTAGGAATTTTGTTCTCTCTCTAATATTTAACTATAGCCATTCATCATTACAGTATAATTGACTTTGAGAGCTATCAATTTTAACATTTACTAGACTTTAAAAAATAACTTCTAATTTAAGTGAACCAATCTTCACATAAACCCCTTGTAATAAATGTCATATTTACCTGTGCCCTTCAGCAAATAGGAAATATTTAGAAATGGAATAAAGTATCAAACACTAAATTCTAAATTAAATATAGATGAATCCTTAAAGCTACAAAAGTTATTGATTTCCTCTTTTTTCTATTGTTCTTTGATTAACAGACATCACAGTTGTTTTTTGGCTGCTATTATTTTAAGAGCTGCCACTGCTGAACATGATGTGGATCTGACACGCATTGCATTTTCTCACAACTCTTTACCTTTTCTGACCCACTTCAGATCTTAAAGTCTCTATTAATGAGCTGACGAGTTGAATGGGGTATGTTAGATCAGGGAAACCACTGCATTTCAGAGGCATGTTCTTAAATGTGACTCATATATAACAAATACTTACATGCATGCACAGTGTTAAGGCAGCTTTAATTGCCTTTTTGGTAACTTAATGACTTAACTGAAGACATAATTATGATATTGCATGCTCGTAGTTTCATTTGCGCTTTAATATGAAATTATACACATTTGTGTGTGCATTTGAGCACAGTATGACACGGCTGACAAGACAGGAAAATTAGTTTTTACTGACATATGGCCTGACAACATCTCATCTGACTGCAGTTCACTGTGGTTTTACTGAAGCTCGCTCTGTCACCTGTACCTTTTCTGTGCTCGTTTGACTAGCACCTGGTGCTGAGACGAGGAGTGCGCGTCTGAAGTGTCATCCCTTTCATCTGGTCATAAAGATGTTCTGCGTCTAAGGCTACCTCCACACAAAGCCAGAGCTTTCCCTATCCGATCTTTTTTTCCCCCTCGTCTCAAGAAATATCTGCGTCCACACGAAACCATGAAACTGACACAAAACGATGTAGTATACATGTCAGACCAGTATGTGGCGCTGTAATTCTGCCACAGAGATACACTAAAAACGGAGAAGAAGACTTGGACTATGCGCATAAACCTTGCGCGCGGTATACAAAGTTCAGTGTTTGTTCATGTTTTTGTTGCTGTTACGTGACGTAGCGGTGTCTGACTAGGGGTGAGACGTGGGCTGATGATGTCATCGTTTCAGAAAATATACGGATTCGCTGTCCACACAAAAACGCAAGGGTGGCGTTTTCAGATTTATCCACTCTGGGACCCGGTTTCAAAAAATATCAATTTCACTCTCCCAAAATACCGGATTCGTGTGGACGAAACGCCTATACGATACAAAATTTATGCCTACATCATGTAGCGCATTACAGAAACATGCTAAGGCCTGTTCTTTCTCACTGGTTAAGACTTAAAGTAACACTCCACTACTTTTGAAAATAGGCTCATTTTCCAACTCACCTAGAGTTGAAAGTCGGAGCATTGAGGTTTTCAAATTATGCCAAATCACGCAATAAAAACATAATTAGTTAGCTTGACAGATATGTGGATCACATATGAAGGTTAAAATGGCCATGGACAAGTGCGGGAGGTTAAAGCATGTTGTAAGTTGTACAGTTTGTTAATCTCCGCTCGAAACTAATGTGCTGCTACATTGCTGCACACGGACAGAACACACACATACATTCAGGAATGAAGAAAATTTGGTCAACGCTTTCCTTTGATTTATCAGCTTAAAAACTGAAAAGTTGCAGCATATTCTTTCTGTTTCTGAAGTAACTACCCTCAGCTTCGCCATAGTAGAGACGTTGCACAGACAAGTAAGCTAAGCGAGTTAAGCAGTCATTTAATATGGACTTGGGCTAATTGTAGTGTTCCAATAAACCATGTTAAAATATTCTTCTAGTATTATGCATTTATTTTTCGTTTAATATAATTTCTGAAATAACAATACTTTGATGGTGCTGCGTAATATCATTGCGCCTGCAGGAAAAATACCTAAACTCTTTGGTCATTTTTGAGCGAGATGCTAACGGTCTAATCAGATTCAATGATCTATGCTAAGCTACAGCTAAAAGTGCTACCACCAGACCCGGAGATCGGCTGAATGGATTCGAAAACGGTAAAACTCAACTGTTTAACTCTAGGGGAGTTGGAAAATGAGCCTATTTGCAAAAATAGTGGAGTGTTCCTTTAAGAGCAAAAGAAAAGGGCAAAGGAGGATTAGATCAGACCTGAGAACTGCTCTGGGAACTATGACTGACCTCTAAGACTGGTCCACTCTCACAGAGAACGGCCTTAAATATGAGCTGCCCTCTGACTTCAAACTTCATACTTGCAAATAAATCTAAAGAAAGACAGGAGATCAACAAAGGCCCACTATCTGGGAAAATGGGCATATTTCAGAGACAATTTGTATGAATTCAATGAAGACAGATGTACAGTATGCATATTTTATCATTAAAAAAATCATAAACTATTTTGGCATCTAAACCATTATTAACCAAATATTTATGAAGACTGTTCTGAGCACATAATTCAAAAAAGTCATTTTGAATCAGACATACATTAGACTTATGCTAAGTCATCTTTCCCTTTATAAATGTATATGATATATATTTTTGGGCCACAAGTAGCATGGGCAGCAATGAAGGTGAATGAAGACAGTGAGTTAACACTGGGTTGTTTATTTTGGAAGGTATCGGGGGTTGGGTTGGACCTAGTGGAAACGACAAGCCGAAGCTGGTAAGAGAGGTTCTTTCATTTGGAAACATGCAAACAAGGCTCCCTCTCTGTCTCTTATTTCACACACACACACATACACAAAGTGACATAAGTATGTACACACAAACATACACACACACAAGAATTTATTCAATTGCATGCATGTGTGTGTGTGTGTGTGTGAATATGAATTCAATATCAAAAATGAAAAATCTTATATGACACAGTTAAATAACACCTAGTGTGCTAGATATGGCACATGCTAGAGAGCTTCAGCCAGGGACAGGTCTTTAAGAATAGTCTGGTCACCCTGTCTAATAGGCTTGGACCTCTTAGACATTTTTTTTAACAAGCCCTGTTCCACATGAGAATTGTTTGATTGGATGAGAGTGGAATTACAAATACTGACCTTCAGTCCTCATTTTGTTCACCAACAACCATATTGTTTTTCCCAACACATGCTCACTGAAAAAAAATGTGCCTCTACCTACATTTTTGCAAAACTCCAAAAACGCACCTAAATGCAAACATACAATTCACTGCAGTTTCCAGCTGGAATGAATACTAGTGGCAGTAAAACATCAACAGCGTTTATTCCTTTTTACAAAAAAAATATGATTACAGATAAAGGTGCTGTCAGGGTTCTGGACTGTCTGTGTTTATTTTGCTCCTCGTGACCCAGTTTCTCCTTGTGTTAATTGTGTTAATTTGATTGATACCATGCTCTTGTTTTCCCCTGATTGCCCTGTGTTTATTAGCCCCAGTCTGTCTTTGTCAGTTCTACTTGTTGGATGTTGTGAAATTCCCCCGTCATTCCAAGGATTAAAGACTGTTTACGTACTCCACGTCTCCTTGTTCCTCGTTCCGCACTCCTCCTAGCACAGATCATGACAGGTGCAGTATGTACTATTGACAGCTAGCAATTTTTCCTTTCTCTTTGGAGTGTTACAAGCTCTTGGTGCATAAAGAAGATCTGTAAAGTTGCAAAGACTAAAGTCTCAAATCCAAAGAGATATCTTTATAAAAGTTAAGAGTCAACCACGCCTACCTAAAACGGCTCGTTCTAAAGAAGTTCTGTAAATTTGCAAAGACTAAAGTCTCAAATCCAAAGAGATATTCTTTATAAAAGTTAAGAATCAACCACGCCTACCTAAAACGGCTCGTTCCAACATGCCCCCACATGTCTACGTCACAATGTGGGAAGATTTGCATAACGCCGCCCAAATGTTCACGCAAAGAAAGAAGGCGTAACTTTTATTCACGCTGTAGTATTGTTGTTGCTGCTGCCGCCATGTCATAAAGGTGCTGTGTGTTTCCTTGTGAAAGCGAAACTACTTTGTTTGGCCTTCCATAAGAGGACGATATCCTCTTCGTCATGCCTAGAGCTTATCCGTGCTGGTCTCTGAGGAAATACATA
>NW_015628766.1:578543-578936 GCF_001515625.1 Sinocyclocheilus rhinocerous | reverse complement strand
CAAGCCCGCCGGACGCTCCTTCGTCGAATCCGCCGGCCACACCGTTCTCAAGCCCGCCTGCCTCTGCACACTCAAGCCGGCCTCGCCGCGGTGTGTGACGCTGTTTTGTTCTGAAAGCGAAACTACTTTGTTTGGCCTTCCAAAAGAGGACACGACTAGAACTCAGTGGTTAAGTTGTATTTACGACACTGTTCCAGAACAGTTCAACCCAAATATTCCGATGTGTCCAGCGCATTTTATGGAGAACTTTTTCCTGATCCTGGGAGAGTAACTACAATGCCGGCTGTTCTGACTCAGACTGTAAGTATACGTATTTATATTTAAAGGAGTTGCCACTGATGATTCAAACGCGAGTTTTGAGCAGTGTAGAGCAGCGCTTGTTGTTTGTCATTT
>NW_015628766.1:568662-578526 GCF_001515625.1 Sinocyclocheilus rhinocerous | reverse complement strand
CAGGATCGGTAAACGGTCCTCCATAAAATCAAATGCGCTGCACACATCTGAATATTTGGGTTGAAGTGTTCTGGAACAGTGTTGTAAATACAACTTAACCACTGATTTCTAGTTGTGTCCTCTTTTGGAAGACCAAACAAAGTAGTTTCACTTTCACAACGAAACCCACGGCGGCCTAGAGTGAGCGGCGGCCTAGAGTGAGGAACAGCCGGCGGCCTAGAGTGAGCGGAGGCCGGCGGGCTTGAGAACGGTGCAGCCGGCGGATTCGACGAAGGAGGCTTGCGACAACCACATGAGATGACCCCGGGCTGGACTCCGCTGCGTCCACGGTGAAATTTGCAACTTTTACAGATCTTCTTTATGCACCAAGAGCTTGTAACACTTCAAAGAGAAAGGAAAAATTGAAATCGCATCATATGACCCCTTTAATTCGCTGGTTTCCATGGCTGCAATACACAGTGTTTTCCTCCAATTGGCATCCCGGGGTGTGGAAATACTATTGGGTAAACTTCCAGTGGGTGGAATCATAGCCATGTGAGGAATTTGATGACACTTTTATAATACTGCTATTGGATAATAATACATCCATACGTATATTTGGCTGCTGGAGCCTATCATACACATCAAAACAAAAACAGACATTCTGACACGGAACTCACACTTCAAAGCAGAGGAACTGGCTGTAGCATTGTTTCTCGGAGAAACAAGTATGTGAACTTCGCATGTTTCCCAAATATTTGCAAACATATTATGGTATTTTTATGCTTTAGTACGGTCAAAAAATTACATACAGCACCTTCAATAAATAACACAAAAAAATAATGTGGTTACTTGCACAATAGTATGTTATGACCTCAAAACACTTTTACCATAGCACATGATTTGTAAATGAATACATTTTGACATCTGCATCACACAATCAGTTCCTTATGCATGGCTTTTCTGACATAGTAAACTTGCTCAGCAGCTCACCTGGTACAGTGATATGGTGTGATGTGGAGTGCTCAGGGATGAGTCCAGTAAAACACGAGTCCTGATAAAAGAGCTCAAAGACTTGTAGGAGCAAGCTAAAATGGCATGGTTGCTTTAGCAAATGAGTTATCTCATGTTTGCCTTGGTTAACACTATTGGTGAGGTGAGATTTAGGGTAGGTGGTACATTATTTTTAAACGCGATTTACCTTTTAGCAGCACTCACTGAACATTTCATTTCTAAACTGCCACAATACATATAACAGTCAACGTAATAAAATGTTGCCAGAATCACGTTCATCTGTTCCAGATAAAACTGAACGTGCTTTAAGCACCACTCACTGGACATTTTATTTTGTTTACAATGTAACATTATGGATGTGAAATTGATTTCAAATTGTAATTCATGTTGACTTTAAAGGGATAATTAAAACAAAAACAATTTTAAAAATATTAGAAAATAGAAAAGCACCCCTTTTTTCCAATCAAACTAGGTCGTTGTTTTTTTACCTTTGCTTAACAATGGAAATGAGAAACACAAACTGAGACTCTTCTTTTCTTTTTTTGTTTAATTGCCAGTTTAAAACTGAACTGTCAGTAATAGACTCAACATCACACTTATCAAATCAAATTGAAGCCCCTGAATTAAGACCGTATTCTTCATCTGCCCCTATATGTCAATAGACAGAGACATACTGACAAAGAGAGCAATATTTGCATTATGCATTGTGAATTATCTGAACTAACTTCGGCTGTTTAAAAGTATCTGTTACCAAAATGCGGACTGTTCCTCTTAGCTCAAATACTACCTACACCTTCAGGTGCATGAGGGTTTCATTGTGGTTAATAAATTCAACAGTGGGGACAGCCCAGTGACTCAGCGGAGAACACAGAAAGACCAGAAATATTCATTTACTATCATTTACATGATCTATATAAGCATAGAGGCAACTCAGTGTGACTGTGTTTGCCTACTAAGAGGAAGTTCCTCATAAGAAGGCGAAGTGCGATTTGACTTTTATCTAAATGAATATCAGTAGGGTTGTTTGTGCAAGTTCTCAAGCAGCAGAGAGCGGTTTTACAATGTGACCGGCAGCTTCCTGTCTCTGGTAGTGTGTGAGATGAGTGTGTATGGGGGCATGTGTCTGTTTGTAAGAAACTACAGAAAGTGTCTTCTAAAACCTAAAACCTTCTAAAAAAAATTGTCTATGTGTTCTGTCAACCACTGTTTAATGTGAAACTGAAAGTCTGATGACCAGAATACCTTGCCTTTCATCTCACTAACTATTTTCTCTCACTCACAGCTCTTGCACTGACTATGAGTTTGACTGTCTGACACTCACTTTCCTGTAAAAATAAGATAACCCACTAAAGCAGACACTTTCACATGTTCATTTTGGCAACAGAAGAACAGTCTAAATGAAATCAAAATGTTTACTTGTACAAACGTGTTCCTGATCTTAATGTGAGGAATTTGATGACACTTTTATAATACTGCTATTGGATAATACATCCATCCATACATTTGGCTGCTGGAGCCTATCCCAGCATCTCGGACCATAGGCAGGAAAACACCCTAGATGGAGGGCCAGCCTATCAAAGCTATTATATAATGTTAACCAAGAATCATTTAGGTATTTAGCAAATTCATATCCATTCTAGTGTAGAAAGTATGTTTTTAAGTTTACATTACCTAACAGCTTTACAGAGAAATGGATGATACAGTGGTCTGATTATGAGTAAATGTGTGGTATGTGTTTGAGTGTGTGTGGGAAGAGTATGATAAGATGTTACAGCAAAAAAGAGCAACATAGCCACTAAAAGGTGAATGACAACTCTTCCTACAAACTTCCGATATGACAGTGGTAGACCTCACACTCCTCTGTCTCTTTGACTTAATTTAAATTCTGAAATGTCCTGAAGATCCACTACTGCAGTGCAAGAGTGAAAGCCAAGAAGGTTAACAGGCTCTAAAACATTAGTCAAGTCTTTTGGTCTCCAAACAATGGGAAAATACCTGGTGCCACTCAAAAGCCAAGCCAAATACAGAATAATACTGCACATCAGCTAATGCATATAAAAAGGAACCAAAATGATAAAAAGGAGAATAATGTTCTTTCAATTGGAATGAAATAATAAGCACCATTTTTGAAAGCCCCTCAGAGAAAAGGCTCTGCTCTTTGCCTGACTGACACAAACAAGGCCAACATGGCCTGTGTCACTTTCCCTTCATGTGTCTGCTGCCTCTTTCTCCTCCAGCAGCTGTCAATCACCTTCAAGTGTCACACTTTTATGGGGCTTCGAGGCCAGCATCTGCTGAAAAGCATCAGGGCAGAAGGAAGTGGAAGTTGACAATTCTGGGAAGCTTGGGAGTTAAACGATTTTATTAGGATTTAATATTTTTCAACACCAAACTGGCAAATAAAAATACATATAAAAAGGAACCAAAATGATAAAAAGGAGAATAATGTTCTTTCAATTGGAATGAAATAATAAGCACCATTCTCTCTCTCTCTCTCTCTCTCTCTCTCTCTCTCTCTACGCATGCGCTGAGTGAGTGACGGCGGTGTGAGGTACGATTGTTTGAAAACTTTTTTTACCCTTTTCTATCTCTGTTTTTTGGTTTATATTCGTTATATTGAGTTTTTGGTAATATTAGTGAGAGAAAGGTGTTCATTTCGGGGGAGTTTTTTACTCCCAGTCTGTGTACTGGGAGTATGGCAGCTCCAGGTGCAGAGAGTTTGGAGTTTCTAACGAGACGTCATGGTGTGAAAATTGATACTACTGTTAGTACACTCTAAACCCGGATAAGTTGATTTTACTTACAAATTTTGAGGAAACTGGTTGCCCTAAAAAATTTAAGTAATGTTTACTTGATAAACTTGAGTGAAATTTACTTAAGCCATTTAAGTTTTGTTAACTTAATTGAATCTGTGATCTGAGAAACATTACTACTCTGAATTACTGACTGCCAGAGTGCATTGCGGCATGAATAAATTATGCAATTGCTTTGTTTTACAGTAGTTGTTTTTATTTTCCAATTTTATTTGCTGTCTTGTGTCAGTAGTAGCACAACAAAAAGAGCAAATAAAATGTTTATTGTTACAATTAATAAAAATAAATGAAATTGAATTGTTACCATTGTTGTCATTTGTGTGCTGAATGTTGAAGTCTGTGTGTGACTTGAGCATGTTACCACAAATATGAAAGGATTATATCAACCCAATAAAAAGCGTCTCAAGGTATTCATGAAAATCAATGAAATTGTAAAAGATCGTTAATAATCACAAAACAATACACTAATGATTTAAAATGAAGATGGATCACTTTTTAAGAATATTTTAAGTAAGTGTCACTCAAAACAGTAAGTAAATTGTTTTATTTGCTTTGAAAGTAGCTGTAACTTAATAAAACCTAGTAAGTATAACAACTAAAGTAAAGATAACTAAATATATCTAAGTAAGGTAAACTATTGAATTTTACAGTGTATAGAGGAGTGTAGTTTAGCGGTGAGTGTAGTAGTTGGGCATGAGAATGTTTTATCGGCGTCGCGAATGAACAACGCGGTTGTTTTGTTTGTTAAGATGATCGAATTGGCGAACTTGTTAGTGGAGAGTGGTGTAGAGATTGGTGGTAATTTTACCTCAGTGTTACCTCTTTCTACGCCTTCAAAGAGAGTAACACTATCTAATGTGCCGCCATTTATTAAGAACAAGGTTCTAGTTGGTATGCTCTCTAGGTATGGAAAACTGGTCTCTTCAATAAAGATGATTCCAATCGGAAGCAAGTCTTCTTTGTTGAAACATGTGGTTTCTTTCAGACGTTATGTTTATATGGTACTGAAAGATAACGTGGAGGAACTTGATTTGACTCTTAATTTTTGTCATTATGAATTTAATTATGTGATTTATGCCACAACAAATACAATGAAGTATTTTGGCTGCGGTGAAAATGGACACCTTATTTGTGGTTGTCCAAAAAGAGTGGAAAATGCAACTGCATCAATTGTTGCTTCAGAAAATGTAGCTGAAATGCAGAATGATATCGCTGCAGTTGTTGAGGAGACGCCGGGTCCAAGTAGGGCACCAGTTGTTGCAGAAACTGTGGAAAATAGTTCAGAGTTTCTGGAAGGAGAAATGGTTGAGAAAGACGGGATAGTTGCAACTGGGATAGAAAAGGTGAGAATTTCTCCGAGATCAGAACAAACAGCAGGTGAATCAGATGAATCTGACGGTGGCAATAGTGAAGATGAGGTTATGGTAAATCCAGAAGATGGAAGTTCTGTGTTGGGAGATGAAGGATGTTTTTTTTTAAATCCCCCAAAAAAGAAAGTTGTTGGAATGCCATGCTGATAAACAAGCAAAAGGAACAGATGGTATTCATATGAGCCAGACCGACACAGAGAGCGAAAGTGACATTTCAGAGTGTAATGTCACTGCTAGTCTGCCCCAAAGTGGTTTTTCTAGCCGAACGTATACTGTTGGTGACATAAAAGCTTTTTTGAAAGTGACGAAAAATTTGAAAAAGGCAAAATTAGAAGAGTATTTTCCAGACATTGCACAGTTTATTGAAAAGGTAAAGATTTTCAGAAGTGAAAGTTGTTTCACTAATCAAGAGGTTTACCGTCTGAAGAAAATTCTTACAAAGTTAAGTAGTCAGTCAGGTGTGCCCAGTGAAAACAGCCAGAATGGATAACTTGGTACATCCTTTGTGTTTTTTTGTTTGTTTATTTTGCTCTTTTCTTTTATCCTTAATGGGGGAAATAAATATCGCTTCTTTGAATGTTAATGGAGCAAGAGATTTTAAGAAAAGAGCTCAAGTATTTGAATTAATGAAACCTAAGAAAATTGATGTATTGTTTGTACAAGAGACTCATAGCGATGTATCTAATGCTGTAGATTGGGCTAAAGAATTTGATGGTTTAGTGATTTTAAGCCATTATACCTCTTTGAGTGGTGGAGTTGCTGTGTTATTTACAAAGAAATTTACTCCATATTCCTATAATGCAGAAGAAACAATTAAAGGAAGGGTGTTGAAAGTTACAGCTGTATTTGAAAATAGTTCTTTTGTTTTTATCTGTGTATATGCTCCAACTATGGCAATTGAAATAATGATTTTTTTTGAACACTTTGGATGATGTTTTAAATGATTGTAACAATGATGATTTCTTAATACTAGGAGATTTTAATTGCACTGAAAATGTTATGGACCAGAATCATGTTAAACCACACATGCAATCAAGGAAGAGGTTAATTCAAATGATAAAGTCTCATAGCATTACTATGAGTTTTTATGGTTTTAAGCATCATTTAAGTATGTTTAGGGAATGTTCAATACTTCTGGTATATTTTTCTGATCACAGTTTGATAAAATGTGTTGTGGCAAAAAATTATGTAAAATCAAAAAGCGCCTATTGGCATTTTGATAACAATTTACTGTGTGATTCTCTTTTTAGAGAAGTTTTTAAAGAGTTTTGGAAAAATGCTAAAGGTATGAAATCTTCTTTTTCAACACTACAGCAGTGGTGGGATTTTGTGAAGGTACAAATAAAAAAATTGTGTCTGCAATATACTCACAACGCCACAAGAGACATTAATAGCTCAATGAGTGTGTTAGAAGAATATTTAATAAAGTTACAAGAGTTAGCAGAGTCCACAAAAGATGCAACTTATATGGAGAACATAAAAAAGAAAAAGAGTTTATTAGCTGATATTCTAGGTTTGACAACGAATGGGGCTATAATTAGATCCCGTTTTCAAAATGCAGAATTAATGGATGCTCCTTCAAAATTATTTTTCAGTTTAGAAAAAAAGAATGGTCAGAAAAAATGTATTCATGCCTTGCGTTCTGAGAAGGGGGATTTTTTTGACTAACCCCTTAGATATTAGAAAAACAGCTGTACAATTTTATAAAGACTTGTACAAAAGTAAAATTTCAGGAGAACAAGATGGTAATTTAGATTTTTTTGAAAATTTACCACAGATGACTAAAGATGCTAATGAGAGAATTAGTAAAACCTTGAGCTTAAGTGAACTTGAAGAAGCCCTTAAAACAATGGAAAATGCAAGAACACCAGGTATTGATGGTTTCACGATTGAATTTTATAAATCTTTTTGGGTGGAAGTGGGTCCAGAATTAGTATCTGTTTTTAATGAGAGTCTGGTAAATGGACAATTGCCCAGAAGTTGCCGGAGAGCAATCATTACCTTATTGCCAAAAAAAAGAGATTTAAACGAAATAAAAAATTGGAGACCAGTAAGTTTATTATGCAATGATTATAAAATACTGGCTAAAGCCTTAGCAATTAGACTTGGTGAAGTCCTTGAATCTATTATTCATCCAGATCAGTCATATTACGTGCCAGGAAGAAGAATTTTTAACAATGTCTCTTTTATTAGAGACATTTTAGACTGTGGAAAACTTTTTGATTTAGATTTCGGGCTGATTTCAATTGATCAGGAGAAGGCTTTTGACAGAATTGAATATATGTATTTATGGAGTGTTTTAAAGGCTTTTGGATTTAATTCTGATTTTATTTCAATGATTAAAGTATTGTATTGTGGCGTTGAGAGTATATTAAAGATTAATGGTGACTTATGCTCTCCGTTTAGGGTGTACAGGGGTGTCAGACAGGGATGTGTGCGCTGTCAGGCATGTTATATACCTTAGCCATAGAAACCCTGTTAAATAAATTAAGAAATGATGTGCGTGGATTGTTTACCAAATTGTGTTAATACTTTTAAGCTATCAGCATATGCTGATGATGTCATCATTTTAATTAGTGAATCCAATGATGTCAATGTGATTTTAACGATTTTGGATGATTTTAAAACTATTTCTTCTGCAAAGGTAAACTGGAAAAAAAGTGAAGCCATTTTAGTTGGAAAATGGTTAAATGGTGAACCAAGGCTTCCTGATGGTCTAAAATGGACCAGGGATGGTTTTAAATATCTAGGTGTCTTTTTAGGAAATGAAAATGTTGTAAAAAAAGAATTTTGAAGGCACTGTTGAAAAAGTAAAAGGGCGACTGGATAAGTGGAGGTTTTTACTTCCTAAAATGTCTTATAAAGGACGTATTATGATCATTATTAATCTAGTAGCCTCTGCACTTTGGCACCGCTTAGCCTGTATAGATCCTCCAGCTGATGTTCTAATGAAAATTCAGTCAATTTTAATAGATTTTTTCTGGGACAAATTGCACTGGGTGCCAAAAAGTGTTTTGTATTTGCCAAAAGATGAAGGAGGACTTGGATTGGTACACTTGCAGAGCAGAACGGCTGCGTTTCGTCTGCAATATGTTCAAAGACTTTTAAGGTGCTCTGCAGAGTCAAGCTGGACCAGCGCAGCTTGTGCAATTCTGCGAGGTATTGAAGGCTTAGGATTGGACAAAGCCTTATTTTGGTTGGACCTTCAAAGATTAAAACTGTGATTCTCCAGTTTTTTTATCGTAACTTGTTCAAAGTCTGGTCTTTATTTAAGACAAATAGGGAAAGTAATACTTCCCTCTTTTGGTTATTGCAGGAGCCATTGATTGTTGGCTCACGACTGGATTTATCAAGTGAGATGTCTTTTGCCATACCGGAAAGGACTTTGCGTAATGCCCAGCTGACAACAATCGGTCATCTACATCAAATAGCAGGAACTGCTTTTAAAAATGTGACCGCGATTGCTGAGCGGTTAGAAATTAAATCATACCGCATAGTGGCAAAAGCACTTGAAAAATGGAGATCAGCCCTTACTGGCGAAGAAATGGAATTGTTGGATCAGTACTCGAAGGGGTCTATAAATTTTGATTGTAAAGACCTTTTTCCAAACTTGAGTATAACCCCCTTTTTGGGTGAGTGCAATGGTATGCTGTTGGATTGTAAAGAATTGATGATTGTGGGTTCAAATTCTGTATTTGGCAAAGATTTGTATAAGAGTTGTGTTAAAGCATTTAACAAGAAATCTTTTAATAATAAGTGTGACACACCATGGCGAAGTGTACTTAATATTGATATCAATGAAAAACCAGAATGGAGAGCTTTGTACAAGTCACCATTGGTCAAAAAAACTGGGGATTTACAGTGGAGAGTGTTGCATAGTGCCATCGCAGTTAATGCATTTGTCTCTTTGATAAATTCTGACATTACTGAAAATTGTCCTTTTTGTTTGCATAAAGAGACTATTTTTCATGTGTTCATGCACTGTGAGGTTAAAACCTGTATTTGATATCTTGAAGAAGATTTTTAATTCTTTTGATGTGACTTTTTCAATGAAAATGTTTATTTGTGGTTTTAGATATGTGAAAAAACATCGGAAAAAGTCTCAATTGTTGAACTTCTTGTTACAAGAAAATAAAAAATTGAGCAAAATGTTTGTAGTAGTTTAGAAGCTGTTTTTGTAAAATTAGTAAAATCTAGGATTTTGATTGATTATCATTATTATAGATTAATGCATGATCTTGTATCTTTTGAAGCAACTTGGTGTTTAAGTGGGATTCTTTGTGAAATTGTTGAAGAGTTGTATTTTTTTTTTTCAATCTCTCTCTCTCTCTCTCTCAATTCAATTTAAGAGTGCTTTATTGGCATGACAAAAATTATACATTTGTATTGCCAAAGCAATTGCAGCTGGACTGCTTTCAAATAGTGCACATATGTATTAACAGAAAGAAAAAAAAAATAATAGTAATAATAATATATAAAAAGTATTAAGCATGTAGTGCAAAATGAATTACTAATGTAAGTATATAAACTAGAAATAAAAATAAAATAAGGGATTAGACATATTTACAGAAGCCAAATATACATCTAAGTAATATAATACAGTAATATGGCATAATATAATGTAGATGTGCTGGAAACATCAGATCAGGGCAGGTTGAGTGTTTTCTCTTCTATGGTGACAGGCAGAC
>NW_015628766.1:542909-568092 GCF_001515625.1 Sinocyclocheilus rhinocerous | reverse complement strand
CCCTCTCCCTCCCTCTCCCTCTCCACCACTGTGTGTTGTGTCTAAAGTTTAGAATAGGATTTGGGAAGAAAGAGAGAGACAACATATTGTACTAAATGAATACTGTAACAATTACAGTAACATTCAGATTCACCCTGGATACATGAAGACCATCCTGCAGCCATTTTTAAATGACAAAATATATTTCATGTTCTTTACATATTGACATGATCTTGTAATTTACACAAACTTACAGCCATCTTGAGAAACATGCAGGACCAAACCCAAAAAATACTTCACTTACCATTTTGCAATGTTTTTAAGATGTTGTTTGTACAATCAATAGGGAAAAAAGCAAAAAAAAAGCTAACTCATGGCACCAAGAAAACAACAGGTCTCAGAAAACTACAACTTCAGCTGTTTTTGTGAACCATTCATGTAGGCCTAATAGATCTGACAGAAAACAATATCATAAGATACTAAAATGTCTGCTTAATAATAATAATAATAGTAATAATAGAATGTCTGTTTATAATACTCTACATATTCACAATGAAGGTAGACCAATATATTAATCCTTGGCGCAAATAGCAATGGCCCTTTTTTGGCAAAAGTCTTATCTCTCTCATAGACAACACAACAACACTCTTCCTTATTATTCTCATTATCTGAAGAACGCAGTGTTTGGGCTTGCAAAGAAACCAGAGAAAACATAACCTGTCTCAACTCCTCAACGTTATAAAAGGATTATCTGAAGACAAACAATGCAAGACTATGCAAGTGAAATTAAATCATAAAATCTAACTGACCATTTCATGGGAGAATTTATAAGCAACTGCAAAAATAAACAAAGCATTGAAGGAATGAAAATAAGAGCTCCTCCTTAAAGCATTAGATAACGTGCAGGTGTTGAAGCCTGTCCTTATCTTTCAGCAGGCTGTCCATGGACACAAGTTTTGCACAAAACCTCATGCCATCAAATGACATAGAAAATTACTTCACATAGATGAGGATTTCTTTACTGGATTTCTTTAGAAGAAGAAATGGTAGATCACACAATTTGACTGACCGTGACATTAGCCTGGGTCCCTTCTCATTTATTTTTGCCTGACAGAAATGAAGATGCAAAAGCATAACTAAAAAAAATAAAAAATAAAATCCAAATAAACTGACTAAATAACTGACTAAATCCAAAATTAATGACTAACTGACTAAATCCAATATAAGTGACTAAATAACTGACTAACTGACTAAATCCAAAATAACTGACTAAATAACTGACTAAATCCAAATAAAGATCATCACTTCATGATGCAAGTTAGATAACATGTGCAGGTGTTGAAGACTGTCCTTGTCTTTCAGCAGGCTGTGCATGGTCCCAAGATTAGCCTGGGTCACTTCTCATTTACTTTTGCCAAACAGAAATAAAGATGCAAAAGCATAACTGAAAAAAAATCAAAATAAACTGACTAAATAACTGACTAATAAAGATCATCATGATGAAAAATACTGCTCATAATGGAGAATCATTGATTAAATTTCTTAGGTAGTCCCTCTCCCTTTTGGGAATTAAGAGAACAGCTCACATAAAAATGCAGAAAAAAAAATATTCCCCCTAAGGTCATTCCAAACCTGTTTTGACATTTCAAGTCTTCTGAAGTAACACCTGAAAGATTTGAGTGAGGAATAGCCCAACATATTTAAGTTGTTATGCACTGATTATATTCCCCCCTTGGTGGAAGATGTTAAATTAAACTTGTGAACTAAATTAGCCTGTTTCATGAACAAAGACGTGGAATATAACAAACAGGACCACTTTCATGATACTAGAAGCTCCAGTCCCCAATTCATTGTAACTGAGTGGAAAAAAGAAACCAGGACATTCTGCAAAACTTCCCCCTTTGTGTTACAGTAAAAAAAGTCAGTCATGGATTTGGAGCAAAATAACAAACATTTATCATTCATTGTTCCTATTTGTGTCTCTGTTTGTGCCTGCTGTGTGTTCATGGTACACAGTTTAAGACAAATGAGAAGCTTCTGAAGTCTTTCAGGGCTTCCCCATCCTGAGAGAACATACTAATCAAACTATCAGACCTATTCTGAATGAATATTTAGCATGTCATGTTTTTTCACTCCACAACAATTCCTGCATTGACTCAAAATTCAAGACCCAATCCCAAAAGAACAAGACGACCCTCTTGATGCTGTGATGTTTTGTGTGCAATCTGTCAGCTGAACGCTCTGCGGCTATCATTACTCTCAGAATAAAAAACAACAAGTGAACTAAAGGCGAAAATCATAGTCAGCCTAAAATAATATCATTTGCTATTTCATTCCACATCTAGTTATTTAGATTTTGTATTTAGATCAAACATATATATAGGCTTTTATACATTGCTTTAAGCGCCAATATTCCACATCAGGGATGTTTCCATTTATACGTGGCGACAGTACGGAAAAATCTTCAAAGCAACAGGTACACGTTTTCTAGCTGGAAAACTTTGAGAAACTGAACAACGCTTTCATTACCACATAAGCACGCTGTGAATGTATAAACGCGGCACTTACACAAAGGCGTGGTAGATAAAAGCCCAGGATCTTGGTCTCTCCAGCACGTTGTACAGGTAGTTCTGAATCCTCCGGTAGCGCGCGTTTCTCCGGCCGCTTTGCGCGCCGTACACCAGAGGCTTCCCGAGCAGACTCAGCCGAGCGCCCTGCTTCCCCCGGTCTCCTTCCGTGCCCGGTGCACCTGTGCCGGCATGAGATGCGGACAACAGTCCGTCCCCCGGCCGTGAACAATTGTTCTTCATCCTATTACCACACTCCACATTATGCAATCCGTAACTTTCGGCGTGGTGCCCCGGAGAGGTGTTCATCCAGAGGCCGGAGCCGACCTCATCTCCGCTGTGGTTGCGGGGCATGGCATCACCAACGCGGACCCAAACACGCGTGGCATGCGTATTGTTATATCTCTGATAGATGCGACGGGAGAGCCAAGAAATTACCAACGCGAAATGTTAAAAAGACTCAAAATATACAATTTACCTCCGGCTGTGACGAGCGAACGCCACTTTCTTCGCTCCTGGTATGGACACACTTCAGAGGTGTATAAAGTCACTGCTGGCGCTGACCCACGAGAAGAGCCCGTCAAAGTGACTTTATCTGACCGCGTACTTGTACAGCTCGTGTTAATCCAGCGCGCGCTTTTGATGTCGCTCCACGCGCACGCTTGGCGTTACTGCGCACAGGAAATCAACTGTGCCATTCTGCGTGCTCATGCTGTAGCACGTATAAAGCGTTTCGGTAATATTCTTGTAAATGATCCCAGTCAGCACCCGCTATCTTCTCCGACGTGAGTTTGCGGTAGGCTCACATTTCTGGTAATAATTCAATAAATAATGACGTAGACATGAGAAGTTCTGTGTCATTTTCTTTGTCGTTCCCCCGGCTGCTAGCTGACGGTTGTGGGTTCATGCACGTGTTTACATAGTAAAATGTTTATTTGCATAACAACTCGTTCTTGAAATCGTAGTTCCTAAAGTTAAACTGATATCGAGTTCCCCAGCGACACAACCCAAGGTTTCCTTTCAGGAATCATCGCGTTAAAAGCAAAGCAAAACAATAAATTAATTAATTAATTAATAATAACTCCGGTTTGCATTAAGAGGAGCTGTACTAGTCAAGCTTTAACCTCTCAAATGATGATATCAAATTGTTGGACGGGGGTCTTACACAGTTTTTTATTAAGGATGAGGTAACCATAGCAACAGTGTATTTATGTCGCCTTCCGGATTCATTTGGAAAACAACAACAACAGTAGTAATAATAATAAACAAACTTTATAAAAAGCCCAACAGTTCAAAAGATATTTGGCGAGAGCTCAACAAATTGGATCCATGAATAGGCCCATCTATAGAAATTCGCAGAATAGGTCATTTGCATAGTTCACACGCTGAATAAATTGGCAATATTATTAGAATGTCATCTCTATTAAAAGTTTCCTTTAAAATAAAGGCTCTGCTAAACATTTAGGCTATCACATTTTCCCTTTTATTCAGAGCCTCCGTAGTAACAACTGTCAGACAGCCCATGTGACTCAACCCAAAATAAAATCCACACGAACACTGTGTTTTCTGTGTGGGCATGCTAGCCCTCCCCTACAGTTAAACTCTGTAGATCTCCTGCTGTATCATAACGATCCATCTGTGAGAAGAAAAAAATATTGGACTACATTATTCATCATATCTTCGGGAACTCCGACATTAGTAATATGCAAAAGAGCAATTTGAGTCTATTTGATTATCAAATTAGGCGCTCTTAAGTTTAACTGTCCCTGCTCAACCAATGCTCAAGAGACATAAATAAATGTAATTAGCTGCAGACCAACTGGCAAATATGACAAAAGATCGAACAGACTGCAATACAGGCGCGTTACACAAACAACTTAAATTGAGAGATTCCGTCATGAATCTCATGCCACTCTCACTGATGGGGAAATGGTGGCTTTGTGTTCTTCCCTCGACCACTGTGCTTCCTTTTCAGTTCGGTTCAAAGCGCCTTTCTTGCGATCAGTAGTGAGCATCTTGTGTGCTGCAGCAATGAGCAACATCTTGTGCAGGATTTGTTCCATACTAAATAATTAACCAGTAAACGAGCGTTACCAGGATGGTGAAACCAAATTCAATTGTTCAGATTATTTATTTGTTTGTTTAATACCAAAAAGCATTTCACATTGTTTCAGGACTCAGCATCACAATCTTAGCACCTTCTGTAATTCTCCAAATAAGTAGCCTACGTTTCCCCCTTCTTGCATATTTCTTTTCTGACAAATTATCATTTACACGTGGCTCATGGGCTGCATTCCATTTGCTTCTCAACCTTATATCCCATGACTCAGAATCCAGCATGTATGAAAACACAGTAGGACTCTGAAAACAGTATGCGATGGAGTTCCAATCGTCTACATTAGAGGAATAATTACCCTCAGACTCGCATTCATTCTGGCTCATCAAGGGCTAAGAATAGAAATATACACTTCACCAGCTGCGTGCTACAGGACTGGTGTTAACTAGACTCACTCTCTTATGCGTTTTTTATGGTGATAAACTTGAGAAAATGATCCAGTAAAGTCCAAAATGGAAACCACTTCTGAATTTCATGACCTCTGTTGCTGCAACCCGCACCATCACTTGCCATCAGTCATGAGTGGAGCACTGGGGTCACTGGCTGAACACAGGGACACGTATCAGGCTAATTGCTGTGACGTGAGCTCGCGAGGCAACAGGGAAGGGCATGCAATCATGTTGCACTGCAATAGACGGCAGGAGACAATATAGGTTAAGTGAATCGCATATAGTTACTTTTTGCTTAAGGCGGAGTTTGTTGATTATTTTTGATGGTAAGTAGGCTACATTAATCTGGCTACCTGTATCTCTGTTTTAAGTGTCCTGACGTGGTCATACGGTTCTTGATTTTAGAATGAATCAAAAGATAGGCTAGTTCTTGCTATTAATTAACTCTAAAATGTACGATTTAAAACGAAGGCAACCCAGATGCTTCATAATTGCATACTTCTTCTTGCGTCTGAGTATTGCAAAAAGTTCATGATTCTCCACTGTGAATTACACGAGCTGATTCTCTGAAGAAGATTCTAACAAACGTCTGCCCTCTGCTGGTGACTGTAAGGATAACTCAAGCGGCACCATTCAATCATCATTGGTATGGCAATAGAGCAGACCTAGGTAAGTTGTCACAAATATATAATAAATATATTTCAGTAACTGTAAAGTTTGGGTCAAAAGTGCTATTACAACGTTTAATGCAAAACAATGCAAAAGCTGTGCTATTTACAGTTTAACTCCATGTAATTTTTACATTTCTGGATAATTTCATGTAGCATATTTGATCTGTGTGTGTGTAAATGGAAAGCATTGGTGGTCCAGAGTGTTTAGTCTGTGCGGACAAATTTACGTAGTCTAATTTTCTTTTTATAATCATGATATATCATGATATGTGCGTGGTAAGGTTTATAAATTGGACGTCTGATGTTCTGGATGGCGCAGAAGTGTTTTGTGTTACATATATGAATTAAACTATGAAGAATGACTGCTAAGGCCTACATGTCCTTGTCAAGCTATTTTTCTCAGTGCCTCTCAAAAAGTGGTGGCAACTGAACCGACTGGGACATGTCCCACGCACGAATGACACCTGTGATGTTTTATACCCATTTAAATTCTACAAAAAAGGGTAACACTTTAGAATAGGGAACACTTATTCACTATTAACTACGACTTTTCCCTCAATAAATTCCTAATTTGCTGCTTATTAATAGTTAGTAAGGTAGTTGTTAAGTTTAGGTATTGGGTAGGATTAGGGACGTAGAATAAGGCAATAATTTGTGCTTAATTAGTACTAATAAATGGCTAAAATTCTAGTAATATGCATGCTAATAAGCAACTAGTTAAGAGAGCCTAAAATAAAGTGTTACCAAATAAAATGTATAAAAAGCACTACCAGTTAGTCTCTAAACTAAGAAATCAACAAAGCAATGCACAAATATAAAGATGAAATTTTAAAGATAGGCTCTTATGTTGGCTTCATCATTTAGTACATCTTATTAGTGTTTTTACTGTAAAATGACAAATACAAAGTCTTCATGAATACATCCAAAAGGCTTTATAATGTGGTCTTATTATTTATAAGTGTTCTTTGTCTGCTTTAAGTAAAGGGGAACACTTTAGAATAGGGAACACTTATTCACTATTAACTACAACTTTTCCCTCAATAAATTCCTACTTTGCTGCTTATTAATAGTTAGTAAGGTAGTTGTTAAGTTTAGGTATTGGGTAGGATTAGGGACGTAGAATAAGGCAATAATTTGTGCTTAATTAGTACTAATAAATGGCTAATATTCTAGTAATATGCATGCTAATAAGCAACTAGTTAAGAGACCCTAAAATAAAGTGTTACCAAAAAAAAAGAAAGAAAAAAGCATTCCACTTTATTTTTAACATAAAACTGGGCTCTTGAATGTGTGAGGCTTCGGAGTTATTTTTAGCTGCAGAAAAGCTTGATATGCTGCTTGATATTGCTTGATATTAACTGGTATTTCTTAAAATAATATTTGAATGTATTGTCATACCTATAAACACACTGGTTTGTAGAGGAAATAGTTGAACCTTTTACTGCCATTTTTATTATTCTAGTTATTACCTATATGCGCTTCCACGTTGCAAAATAAGAAATAAACATTCCACGTTGCAAAATAAGGTGGATGATATAAAAATGAATGGCAGATTCTTAACACATATGTGACAACATGTCCCATTATTGAGCAAAATGTGAGACAACTAGCCAGTCTCCCATATACATTAGCTTCCCATAATACTGCTGTAAGTTGGATGATGTCATTTGAGATATTACTATCTCTGTTATTTCCCTCCACTCAAAAGCAGTAAGTACGTTTATTTATTTTCAAACTCTAATCTTGTTTTTTTTTTCAAATCTGGGGTAATATATGAGCTTAAGTTTGTCTAATCACTGTTGATGAATAAAACGTTCCATGTACAGTAAAAGAAAAGAACAAACATCGGGTTGAAATTTCTTTCACACACTTTTTTTTATTTGGAAATAATAAAAATGAACTTTTTTTCCTTTTTTTTTTTTTATATAAAACATACACATCGTATGAGCCACACCTGTATACAAACAGAAATGTTGCAGTGAATACTTTTTCTTTTTCATAATCTCAGTGGAACACATACTAGAAGTTGTAAACAGTCAGCATTGTTTTTCCCCTCTACCCAAGAACACTGATCAAGTAAAATAAACTCCTGTCTCTCATGAAGAAAAACAATCAACATTTTCTGATAGCAGAGGTGAAGAATTTGACTCGAAAACACAGAGAAAATGTCGATCTGGCTACAGCTTTAGAGCGGAGTGGTTCAGCCCTCTAAAAGTGACAGTGAGAGCTCTAGATTTGGACCCATATGATAAGAAAGGTGTCCGCTCAGCGGTCCCTTATATTGGGATGGTTGTTCTCAAAATTAAGCCTTGGCCCCTTTGCAAATATGGCTTAACCACATGGTCATCTCATATTTACAACACATGCGCTAATAAGTCTCTGTGCATTTACATTTATATTTATTATGGATATTGTTATGTATGTATGATATATTTTTGACATTTCCTGTTTTGATATTGGTATACTCTTGAATAACTTGATGGGATGTATACATATTTTCTAGGTTATTTTCTGTGGTTTTGAGGTAAATTATGATACAGTAAAATGTGTAAAACATGAGGGAGGTTAGTTTTTGTTCAGTGTTACAGTACAGCACATTTTCCCTTAAGGGATATAAAAGACAAAAAAGCAATAATCAAAAACTTGAAAAAAGAAAAAAAAAAAGGTTCCAACATTCAGCACCGGATGGAGGACATGAACTAGTTTTATAGCTGATCTGAAAAGTCTGAGTGAAAGCAAATGGCTTCTTTTTCTTGGTTTATCTCTTATATTCAAGTACAAGCAAACTGTACAGGTACATGCAACATACAAGCTGGCCTACAGTATGTTGAACTAACACATATCTATTTCTGTTACTTTTTAACATTTGTGTAGTCTGTTTTACAAAAATGTGCATGCAGCTGGGAACTGATCTGAGTCATGCTGCTCCGCCACACTGGAGGGAGGGGCCAGTGGCCTGATAGATGATTGGTGTTTATGCTCGTGATGGAAAAATCAGATTGGTCACTTCAACATTTACAGAGACACACAAGAGGAATTTGCATTTGCATGACTCTTTTCTCTGTTTTCTGTAAAGTACACAAAGTAGAAATGAAATTAACAAGTTAGTTGGCTTGATTTTATTTTTTAGATATTTTTTAATCTGATTTTTTAAATGTGAAAATCAAGCTTTTGTGCTTTATGCTTTATGTGCAAGGGCTTGGGCCAATCGTGTGACCTCAGAGTGATACAATTAAAGTTGAAAGTGGCTTTTGCTAAACCACATATACTAAAAAGAGAAATATGCATCTACACAAACACTTACCATCAAACAAAGTTAAAAAGTTAGTTTAGTGTCCGAAAAACTCTATGTATCAAGATTTACTCGACAGATGAAAACATGATTGTATAGATTTCCTTTACCAAAGACCGTAAATTGGAAAATGTACAAATACACAAATATGTTTATCTTGGTACATGGTGTTTTTCATTAACTAAATATCTACTTTTTAATAGCATTTAATGATAAGTGTAAATATCTAAAAATCGAATTCAGTTCACTGGATAAGATGATGTATTGCAACGTACTGTAGATTAATGTAATAGTTTCAGTTAATAAAAGTAAATAAAAATGTGCAAAGAAATGTGTATTTTTCCAGATACGTTGTCTTCGATTTCTTTTTTTTTTAGCATTTCCTGTCATTTTCACAGTACACTGGACAACACAAACCTCTTGTTTATCGTAAAACGTGCTAGAGATGTTAAAAAAAAGAAGCTAAATAAAAAAAATAAAAAAATTCTAGACGAGAGCGACCTCCGTTAGATGTCACAAACTTTGAGAACAGAGGAACTTTTTGGAGAAAATGGATCATGGCTTTGGGTCCTCCAGGTTTAGGCACCAAGAAAGGCCCTGCCCTTCCAGACAACCTCCCCAGGGGATGCCCTACGTCTTTCAAGTTCTTGACCTTTCACTATCAGTACAAACAGGGTTTAGACAGGGCCTCGACTGAAGCCCCACAATCCCTTGGTCAGAGGTCACCTTTGTTTTTGGGTTGATACATTCTGATGCTCTGTTAAAACCTAGCTAATGTAGATTTCAATGAAGACTTGACTGAATATCACCCTGCTTTCTATGTCGCCCTAAAGCGGTGCTTCTCACATGCTAGTGTAGACAGCCCTAAGTCTCACGTAACAAACAGTGAGAGAAACAAACGATTTCGTTTAGGACAAACAAATTTGGCAGAACACGGGCTACCCACAAAGAGGAAAATAAAAACAATGTCACAGAAGTGATTGTCAGATTTGAACAAAGCTTTGTGTTATTTCATCGCATTTCCTGCCTTGCTCTTATTGTTGTTCCGTTGTCTTTCAGACTGTGCTTTATATTATTAGTCCACTACGATCGAACCCCCGCAGGTGCCGGTGAACTGTCCAGGGATGACTGAGAAGCACGTTGAGTTAGAGAGGCAAGAGTTGGGTCGACTAGGGAAGAAGGCGGGAAAAGTTTGTACCAGCCAATCACATTGCTGGAGAGGTCCAGCTCCTCTAGTAGGATTTGTGCAACTCCCATGAAGGATTTGTGGTCCATTCGCCCATAATCTCCCCAGACAATTACCTAATAGGATGAAAATCAACAGATTCATCAGTGGATGGCCCTCTCAGGTCACATAATCAAAGTTAATAATATCTAATCCCACGAATGTGATCCATTTAAACTAGACACGCAGCCCTTCAATGCCATTTTCTCACAGAAGTCTCGTTCAACTGGATTGAAACTACATGTTGAAAAAAGACCAATTAACCAGATGACTCACTTGTAACACTTTACCCTGTGGACTTTCTTCAAACTGCAGCGTTTGCTGGTACAGCGGGTCGAGTGTCTTGCGTGCAATTTTTGTCTTCTTCTTAGCTACATACGCCCCGTTGTGTAGAAGATAGACTTTGACATATGGAGCTATGTAAAGAATGAATCAAATTAGGCAGATATTAACAATGTATACTGACATTAGTCAGTAGACTAGCTCTGATAAATCTGACTGCTTTTTGTATCAGCTAGAACTGCTCGATGAGTTATATGCTGGCTGAGTAATAAGATACATATGGAGCTTGAATCACATGCAGTGAGTTCAGAATAGAGCAGAAGTGACTCACCGGGGAGTGATTTGGACCCTGGTTTTTGGATGAGACCTCGTGCTCTTATCACCTCCACCTCCAGCTGGCCTTTCTTATTCACCATGCCAATCTGAATGTCACCTGGATATCACAGAATATGCAAGTAAAACCAACTACTAAAAATATCAATTTTATTTAAATGGTACATTTGCTTAATGCATTTACTCAAATGGTTCATGCAAAAAACATTATTGACATACTGCGGTTTCCATAAGCAGTTATTTTTCTTATTTTGTACTGAAATATGTAAGTGAATTAGGGCTGTAAATGTAATGTATTTAGTATAATTACAAGTACAGAAATAATAATACAACAGAACTAAATTCTAAATTCTTTCTATTCATCTACCTCAATAATATAATGTCTGAAATTACATTGGTGCCTTTTTTCAACAAATATTTATATATGCAATCAATTAATTAAATAAAATTAATAAAATTAATCACAATCAATAGCATATATAATTATGTATAATGAATTAAGATTTGTAAACAACTTACAGCAAATGGGAAAGGATAGTATGCTACAAGGGAGAAAGAGTTTTTAGAAAAAAAAATTAAAAACTTCAAAAAAAAATAAATTAAAAAAAATCTTACCAATTGCTGGTGTGGCAAGGGTTTGTCGACCAACTAATTGAGCAGGCCCCAGTCCATCCAGAAAGTCACTGAATTGAGTCTCGACTCGAACTGCTGGGAAGATTGGACTGACCAAGACAAACATTGATAAGAAATACTGCAGGTGTTGTTCTTTCTGACTTTTTAAGGAAATCTAAGGCTGGAATACACTACATGTCTTTTAAAATCTGAATAGATTTTTAAAACACTAGGCATCATACACTTAGCGACTTTGTGAATAGTGACAAAGGAAAACTGGCCATCATACACTAAATGACTGAGGATCATTCACTACCAGACTTTCAAGTTGTTCTGATCACAACAAACTCACGCAGAAACGTTCAGGAGATGAAAAAACATGTGAAAACAACGTGTCCTAAAACTGGCTTCTAAAAAAAAGTCTGTGACCATCATACACTACTCAATTTTCTATGGAATCTGTCAACTCCACTCTGCAGACTGGCTCTGACTTTCGGCAACTAGCATCGACTTATCTAAACTGTAAATCTGGGGAAAATCGGGGCAAAAATCATGTAGTGCATTCCAACCTTTATTAATCAGATCTGAGAGTTTTGGAGAACAAAAAAAATCAATGTTTAATCGATCTTGTTTTAATGATCAATGTACCCAAAGTATTGTAGGTTTGTATACAGGCATGTTGTTCCCACAAACTGAACAGTTTTTTTTTTTTTAATGGCATAACGGCAATGCCTGACTGACGGTTGTCATGGTAACAAGAAGGACACTTAAGGAGGCTGCTATTTCTAGACAATAATAATCTTGGTTTAAGATGGGGAAAATATGAAAAATGTTAAATTATGTTGGATCATTATAAATACAGAAACAGGAAATTGCTCCAAATGACCCATGCCTGACTGACGGTTGTCATGGTAACAGGAAGGACACTTAAGGAGGCTGCTATTTCTAGACAATAATAATCTTGGTTTAAGATGGGGAAAATATGAAAAATGTTAAATTATGTTGGATCATTATAAATACAGAAACAGGAAATTGCTCCAAATGACCCATATTTTAGGACAGACATGTACATACAAGAACTGGCTATTGGTATGAAATGATAACAAGAACAAATGTTTCCATGTTGTTTTAGAGAATATGCAACAGATGTTTGGAAAAGTGCATCACCAATGCAGTACAATATACAAAAAAAAAAAAAAATTTCTCATGGGGGGAATTCCTGCATTTAAAAGTATGCCAAATTTGATTACTAATAAAGCACAAGGAAACTTACCTGCCCTCTGAGTTGTAGCTGTTCATGCTTCCGTTGTTGGATTCACGGCTGGATTGACGACTCATATTCCTCTGCAATTCCACAGCCATTCCCGTCTCCTGACTGCGCTGGATCGTCCCTTGACTGCCCTTTGACTTCTTATTGGATGCCTCTGAAGATGGACAGATTTCACAAACAATCAGGAAAAGAGACTTTTAAGAGTAGTTTGTATCATTAATTTTAGAGGGAAAAAAAAAGAGAAATCAGTATCTCTCTCTCACATGATTTTCTGTGATAAAGTTTTAAAAAGTTGGATCAATGTCCTCTCTAAACAATACTGGTCAAGCTGCACACTATCTCTTTACTACACTACATCCTTTTTGATGTTAAAAGCACACAGCAAAATAATTTGACAGTGCTTGTAGCTCCCACCGGGATGGACGCTAACCGTACTGCATTAACCACCCCCCTTTATCTCTCTTAAAAACAAGGGCATGTCTCCTCATCCTGAATCCCCTTTTGTCTGCTTACATAAATCAGAGAGAACAAAATGCAGTTCCCCCGGAGGTCTTAGACTCCTCTAATGTGCTTTCAAGACTTTTTCAAAAGGAACAAGCTCTGTGGCAGGGACAAGAGTCGCCTGATGAAAAATCTTATTATACCAAACAATGCAGAGTAAGTCCTAACATCTAAAAGCACTAAAATGGCCACAGGTGCCCTTTTGTACGCTGTTCATGTTTGATGAGGACAAACCATAGCTAAAGCATAAACTTGAACTCATAGCAAGATACTAATCAAGACAAATGCTGAATTTGGAACCACACACTCTCTTACTACTCTTACTATTTTCACTGTATTGTTATATGGCAGAAATAGTAGGAGTAGTATGCTTGTACGCAGTTCTGAATTCAGCATAAGTGGGTTTAAAATGCAGTGCCATAAACACTGAGTACCCTCTTATGTTGTCTAGCAATAATACTTAAAATAGAAATCTTGAAAACATTTATATGAACTGGTTTCCAAGGCTCATTGGCCAAAATGCGCCTATTCTGTCATTTCTGCAAATTATATTACATTGCTTCTTGCACATTTCACAACACTTTCAGACTGAAATGTGCAATAAAAATTGGTGATAAAAGCGTGTTCAATTCTTTCCGAAACAGATGAATGTGAATGTGGCAACATTTTTTTTTATGTTGGTTATTATATGTATGTTGTCCAGTGATTAGCGCTAAAAGGTTAATGCTCTATTGCTTTTGAAAGTACAATAAACCTAACCGACAGCGTTATCAAAAGAAAATGTGAGATAAAAACACATTTGCTAAGGCAACCATGCCATTATCACTGGCTTCTACAAGTCTTCGAGCTCTTTTATCGTGACGTGTTTCACGGGACTAGTCCTTGATTGCTAAGTTTACTACATACATATCGAGTTGATTTTCTGAAAATGTATTAGATTCCAAATCATGCACAATGGTAAAAATGTTTTGAGGTCATAACATTGTATTGTGCAAGGAACCATGTGAAAATAAGTCTTATTTAATCTACCCCTGTTGTCATAATTAGTTTGAAAAGGAAGTTATTGGTGTTTTACTACCACTAGTGTTTATTTCAGCTGGAAAATGCGGTGAATTATATTTATAGGCATGTTTTTGGAAACAAAAATGTAGGTAGAGGCAAATTCAATGAGCATATGTTGTGTCAAAAATTTGATTTTATGTGACTAAATCAGCCTGACCACATTAGGTTAGACCAATACAAAGAAATTTCTCTGAGTCAGATCAAGTAGAAATTCTAAAGTTTACAAATGTATTTTACATTTGTTTAAATTATTGTGCTTAAAAATATATAAAATCTCATTTTTAATTCACATAAAAATTTAAATAGGGAATAAAATAACAGGATGAGTTTTTTATTTTTTATTTTTAGATTTAAAGTCCCCATGAAATCAAAATTAAAGTTTTTTGGGTGTTAGTATCAATATGTTAGTCTTAAGGTTATCTATAAGGCAGTGTGCTCCAAAACAGTGACAAAATTCGCATTGCTAACCACCACACCGCACACACACTCTGCTCCGGTCCAGAGACACGATAGCACGGAGCGGATCACATGCGCAGACCACAAAATGTATCGGAGCTATTTGAATTCTACACAGCATGCTATATTTTATAGCAATATGGATGAGATTGTGGCTGGCATACCCTGTCAAATGCGGCTTTACGGAGCTCAACGGCTCTGAACGGCTCTAGCCCAAGCTGTGATATAAACGAACGCTATTGGCTATTTTAAAAAGGGGCGGGGCTGCTTGATATGTCCCGCCCTGTCTTCCTGTTTCAGTTAAAATCACGTCAACACATAGAGTAACGATGCGTGTTTCTAAGCATTTCAGGGGACCTTTAAATGCACTGTGGCATTATTGGTTAATATAACACATAATGCCAAGTTGGCCTTGGTTACATCAGCAGAAAGGAGTAGCTACAGACACTAACCTGTTTGACTGATCTGTGAGGTGCTTCGGCTGCGACGGTTTCCCACGATAGCCACGAATCGAGCATTGAGACTGGAGCGACGTTTTTTTGCTCCGGTTCCGACTGTTCCCAGGGCAGTGTCAGACTGGCTGCCGTCTGTTCGCTCAGTTGCGTTGATGTCACCGCTAACACTTGTGCTCTTTAGCATATTTCGACCAGATGAGGTTCTGACTTGACGACTGTAAGCAAGTAAAAATTAGATTAATTAGAGAGACAAATTAGTTGATACAGTATATAAAGGTAAGACACTAAACAGACACTAACTGTTGAAAATTATATTCAAAATGCTTTATTCTTTTTGAGGTGTACTAAAATAACTAAAATAATATTATAAAAAAAAAAACTTTTTTGGGTGCCCCTAGCATTTGCCTATTTCGCCTATGCGATGGGCCGGCCCTGAAAATCAGTCTCCTTAAAATCATTTGACAAAGCACAGTTTTATTTCCTGTTTTCCTGTTTGATGTGCTTCTTGAAAAAGTGGGGCGGCACTCCACATCACATTTTGATCCGTTTCATTAGAAGACATACAGTAGACTGTACAGTTTTAAAGTATATGTTTGTCTAAAGTGAATTATCTGTCTTATGTGAATTAAGTTTAGGAGTACACTATCATATAGATAGTTTTAAAGGGAACGTTTCGGGTTACTTGACTGTAACCCTGTTCCCTGAAAAAGGGGGAACGAGATGCTGCGTTTCAATAACGCTGATGAGAACATTCTTTGTTCGACCGGTTGTGAAGCACGTGTGCGAACACCCAAGAATTGGCTTATATAACCTCGGTGGGTGACGTCATTTGATTACATGCACCTGCAGGTTATAAATAGACGTGAAATGGACATACCTTCAGGTTAAACCCTTGTCTGAAGAGACGCTCAGTCACACCTACAGTGCGGCATTGAGGCGCAGCATCTCGTTCCCGCTTTTTCAGGGAACAGTGTTACAGTCAAGTAACCTGAGACGTTCCCTATCAAAAGCTACTCTCGATGCTGCGTTTCAATAACGCTGATGGGAACGAGAATACCAAAGCCGCTGCACTGGAAGTGTCTGGACCCCCCAAGGTTGTGTAGTGTGTGCACAAATATTGAAGAGGTCTCAGACATGACTCTGGGATGTTGACTCAAGGACACGCGAGCCCGGAGTAGCATGGAGTAGCTTACTCCTAGAGGCGAAGCTTGACCACGCACCTCGTAGGCTAGGGCAATAGCATCCCTCACCCAATGTGACATTGTTTGCTTAGTGGCAGCTGCCTCCGGTTGCGGCCCCCATAGCATATGAAAAGCTGCTAGTGTGGTGGACGTAAATCTGAAGAGCACGTACTGGACACAGTAAATGAAGTCTTTCTTGCTCCAGTGTCATGAACGGCGGAGGGCAGAAGGCTTGAAGAACCACCGGATGTATGGTCGAGAATGGAACTTTCGGAAGATAATTAGGATGAGGATGCAAAATAGCTTTGATCAGCCCAGGGGCAAAGTCTAGGCAGGATGGTGAGACTGACAGAGCCTGCAAATCCCCATCTCTCTTCAGATAATAATAGCCATTAGAAAAACCATCTTTAGGGTCAGAAACCTGACAGGTGCTGACTCTAGTGGCTTGAAAGGGGTGTCAACCAGACCCTCGAGCACTACAGCTAAGTCCCATGAAGGGACTGCCGCTCTAGTGTGAGGCCTCAACCGCTTGGCTCCACGAATGAAGCGGGCAACTAGAGGGTGCTTTCCCACAGAAACCCCATCAATCAGAGCATGGCAAGCCGAAATAGCGGCCACATAGGTTCTAAGAATACCAGGACATGTGCCTGAGGACAGTTTCTCTTGCAGAAACTCCAGCACTGAAACAATTTGGCAGTGAACTGGGTCTGCATGGTGTGTCATACACCAACTTTCGAAAACACGCCATCTGAGGGCATAACTTCTTCAAGTGGAGGGAGCCCTAGCACTTAGAATAGTCTCTACTATGTCGGCTGGAAGCCCAGCATCTCTTAGTTGGTCCCCCTCAGAGGCCAGACATGAAGATTCCAGAGCTCTGGCCGGGGATGAAACACTGTCCCCTGTGCCTGAGAGAGAAGATCCCTCCTGACCGGAATCACCCACGGTGAGCCGTCGAGGAGGGATATTAGATCTAAGAACCACACTCTGGTTGGCCAACGGGGCGCTATCAGTAAGAGGTGAAACCCTTGTTGACGGACATTGGCCAGGACTCCTGGGAGCAGAGTGATCGTGGGAAATGCGTAAAGACGCAGTCTGGGCCACGTATGGGCCATCACGTTCAAACCCAGGGGAGCTGGAGGAGTCAGAGAGAAGTAGAGGGGACATTGTGCTGTCTCCTGCGAAGCAAAGAAGTCCACCTCTGCTTCGTAAATTTTTTTCCCAGATTTGACTGACTACTTCGGGGTGGAGTTTCCATTCCCCGTATGTCACAGCTTGTCTGGACAGCAAGTCTGCTCCCACTTTCATATGCCTGGGGATGTAAATCGTCCTGAGGGACAGGAACTTGTCCTGTGCCCAAAGCAGAACCTGCTGTGCTAGCCTGTTCAGGCGGCGCGAACGCAGTCCACCCTGGCGATTTATGTAAGAAACTAGCGCAGTGTTGTCCACCCGCACTAGGACATGGCAGCCTCTTAACTACTGGAGGAAGTATTTCAGGGCCCGAAATAGAGCCATCATTTCGAGGCAATTGATGTGCCAGTCGAGAAGATGACCTCTCCAGATCTCTTGGGCTGGACGGCCATCTAAGACCGCACCCCAACCCGTGAGGGAAGCGTCTGTCATTAGCATCTTGCGATGACAACACGTGCCTAGAGTGGGACCCAAAGTCCCGGGGTCTGAACCACATAGATAGGGTATGAAGCCCCTGGCACGTAACCCTTATTTGCCTCTGGGGATTGGCCCTTGGATGAAATCCCCTGGCTCTGAGCCATAACTGAAATGATCTCATGTGCAGGAGACCCAAAAGTATCATTAGCATCTTGCGATGACAACACGTGCCTAGAGTGGGACCCAAAGTCCCGGGGTCTGAACCACATAGATAGTGTATGAAGCCCCTGGCACGTAACCCTTATTTGCCTCTGGAGATTGGCCCTTGGATGAAATCCCCTGGCTCTGAGCCATAACTGAAATAATCTCATGTGCAGGAGGCCCAAAGGTATCACCGTGGATGCAGCTGCCATGAGACCTAGACCCTTTGAAAGTAATGAACTGTAACTTTCTGGCCTAGCTTGATGTTCTTTAGGGTGTTTAGAATGGATCCGACCCGTGCAGGAGACAGCTGTGTCCACATGGGGATCGAATCCCATACAACCCCCAAATACATTGTCCTCTGAGCAGGAGAGAGAACGCTTTTCTTGGCATTGAGTCTCAACCCCAGAGATTCGAAATGAGCTAGGACAACATCCCGATGTCGAAGCGCTAGCTCCTGAGACTGAGCCAAAATCAGCCAGTCGTCTATGTAATTTAAAATGCGGATGCCCTGGAGTCGTAGAGGAGCCAGAGCTGCATACTTGAATTTTGTGTATGTGCAGGGTGACAAGGCTAGGCCGAATGGAATAACCCGATACAGGTAAGCTTCGCCCCCGAAAGCGAACCTCAGGAACTTCCTGTGTTGTGGCAAGATCTCTATGTGAAAATATGCGTCCTTGGGATCGATCGTCACAAACCAATCACCTGATCGGATCTGAGACACAATCATCCTGATTGTCAACATTTTGAAATTTGTTCTGAGGTCAATGTTAGATGTCCGGCGTCCCGAAACGTGGCAGGAGGCAACTGAACATGTAACATTTCGCTGGAGGTTGCTGCTCCCTGAAACACCAGTGGTGGCAGAGATTGTACAGTGGCCCCCTGAGGGTGCTAGGAAGGAGCCTCTACTCTCTGTTGGAACTTTTCGCGCCCCTCCCCACGGTTCCGGGCACTCGACCCTGTTCGTCCTCAGATCCGGCTTCTTGCTTGGCTGCTGAGAGCGGCGAGCCGCTTCCCAGTCCCTTCGAGGGAGCACACGGCTCGCCACACTCTCCTTCTGCGACTCTCGCCACCGGACTGGGTTGGGGCTAGGTGGGCGACAGCCACGACGCCTCAGCACGGTGGGGGAGAAACTTATCAAAAGCCTCTGCGTGTCTCCCAGAACCTACTGACGACCGTATTCATGGAGTCGCCAAATAGGCCGGAAGGTGATACAGGGGCATCAAGGAGGTACACCTTGTCCCTATCCTTGATGCCCGTGAGGTTGAGCCACAGGTGTCTATATATGGCAACCATAGCAGTCATAGAACGGCCAGTGGCGTGGGCTGACTGCTTGGTCGCACAAAGAGACAGATCCGTGGCTCGGCGCAGCTCTGAAAACGCCTCCTCACTAATGCTCCCGCCCGTGCTCAGGTCCTTCAGCAGAACCGCCATGGTTTGCAGGGCAGCACCAGCCTGACCCGCTGCTTGAACGCCTTCCCCACCAGCGAGGATGTTAATCTGCAAGGCTTGGTGGGGAGAGTTGGCTTCTTGAGTGACAATGAACTCCACGGGGAGAGATAGCCTGCAAGCGTCTCTTCCACCTGAGGCATCGTCACCTGCGCCTTAGCACCCACGATAGTGGAAGAAATCGACGTCATGGGTACAAATATGTGCGAGGAGTATGGCTTACTCCAACTCGCAGTGCTCACACTCAGCGTCCTCGAGGGCACAAGCTGCATGCTCTTCCCCGAGGCACTCCAAGCAATAACCATGTGGATCGTCGTCAGGGATTACTTGAACACAGGGTGGCAAGCATCTACTAACTGACGAACTAGACATGGTCTACTTTTTTTTTTCTTTAAACAAAGAAACAACGGTGAAACGCTGGAATCAATGCACATACACAATGCGGTCTCTGAAGACAAGAAAACCTGACGGTATGTCTGTTTCACGTCTATTTATAACCTGCAGGTGCACGTAATCAAATGACGTCACCCACCGAGGTTATTTAAGCAAATTCTTGGCGTGTTGGCACACGTGCTTCACAATCGGTCGAACAAAGAATGTTCTCATCAGCATTATTGAAACGCAGCATCAAGAGTAGCTTTTGATAGGGAACACAGTGACTAAAAGACTCAAAAGTGTAATTTTGCTTAATGAGGTTCTTAAAACTAGATTTACATTTGAGTTAACAGAACTGTGCTAATTAAACAGCAACATTTATGGTTTATTTGTTCGAACTGTCTATATTATGACACAGCAGAACACTTTGACAGTGCAACCATGTCCTCTGCTGCCCCCTGGGGGTTCGGAGGAGCTGCCGTGTGTCTGCGCCCTCTGACGGATTCAAGGTACTGCAGGACTGTCCAGTTGCACTCTCCCCATCATCTCCACACCCTAACCCCCTCTCTGATGGACATAGGGTGGGGATAGGAAGTAAGGAGGCGGGTCACTCTTCCATAGGCTGGAGGGTAGTGACAGAGGGGTGAGCAGACAGGGGTGTTGGTTTGGGAGGATCCAGTGCTGACTCAGTATTCAAGCATGGGATGTATGAGGTGAGGCATGCAAAGAGGGCTCTGATACACACAATACAATACACAGGACACACATTTACACAGACACAGAGAGTGGGATGTAAATGAAGCAGAAATACAAACAAATAAAATCAAACAGCATGCACAATGAACCTCTCAAACTACATGTAGTGTAAAGGATAATTTTAAGACAGCAGAGAAGAATATTCCATTACAATATGAATAGTTGAATCCTTTTTTTGGTAAAATTAAGATATATTAAATAATAAAAAGATTTAAATGAATATATATATAATAAATATATTAATACTTTCTCATTTTTTCAACATCAGTATTTTAGTTTACAATTCATATGAATGTATAGAAAAACGTATATTTTAGACAATATAACATTTTAGTTCTTCACTATTTTTAACAACATTTTGCCTTCACAAGCCAATTTTAAAGGTTAACAAATATTTCATAGTCAATTTATATATCAAAAATGGCATGCATTGTAATCATAAAAAAATAGCTTTATAAAATAGTTTTAAATGTTGTTAAGTTTGTCACACTAGGCAACTTCCCAAAATGATTTCATGTCAAATACCTATGTTTGTTTGAACCAAGCAGACTTCATTCAAATTGATATCTGGTGTGTGGCTTCAAATTGATCAGAAACATTGAAGATATAATTGGTTAGTAAAGCCCAAAGATGTCAGAAAAGAGAGAGGAAAAGAATCGATAGAATGTTCGTGATTCCAAAAACAATGTCCAATTAAAGATAACAACTCAAAACAGTCCTACCATCATTGTGAAGTTTTTCTAATCCATTTAAGGCATTTGGTGATATGTTTATGATATGTATTGATTATGCTTATCCACTTTGGCCATACCATTTTTCTAGTGCCTCTATAGTCAAGAACAGTAATTTTTATTTGTATACAGAACTATTCACAATTTATGTGATTTTATAGCATCTTTAAAGAAAATCATGATGTCTTAAACTGTGGCAAGGACAAATGTTTAAGATGTGGAGGGGGAAAAGCCTAAAGAAGAACCAGACTTAGCTAGAGGAGCATATACTAAATAATGTCTATCAATGTCTATTATCTAGTTACTTAGAATGTGTAATACAAGTTAAGTGTTTATTAAATAATTGTAATGATTTTTTTTTTCAATAAGTCAAAGTTTGAAATTTTAAAAACATTTCAAGGATTACTGAATTATTAATAATTTAATAATTAATATAACAATTAAAACCATTCATTTTTTTCATTTTACATTTACATTTATGTAGTTTATCTTTTTCATTATATGCTTTTATCTGAAGTGACATAATTGCATTCAAGGTATACTTATTTATCAATTCATGCACTCTACGGGAATAAATCCCATAACCTTGGCATTGTTAATGACATGCTCTATGCCAGGAATGCAATTTTTTTCTTAGCATTGTCATTGCCTCCTTTCTATGTAAATTAGTCTTATTATAGAATGTGCCATGTTCACAAAAGTAAGTTTGCACTATTACCAACCATGGTATGCAGGTGGTAAATGGAATTTCATTTAAGAGAGATGTTTGCCTACATTTTCTAGTGGTCATGGCAGCAGTAATTCATCAAATGAGGATCAAATGTTGGAGAAGAACTGGGCACATGTCCAGATGTGCGGTGTGGTTGAGCATGCTTTTTGCATTTTAAAGAGCCGACAACGGAATTTGAGAAGATTTGTTGAGTAATTTTCTATGCGCTGTTTGCAAAGTTCTTTTAGCAAATTAGATGGTAAAACAATGCAGAAAGTGTATGTAAATAACCAGCGCTATCAGCAGAAATAAGACAATAAGGTAAGGAAAAACTTTTATTCAGTGGTGGTTAAGGTGAAGACTTGGGCAGGGGGAGCTGGTCCATGTTACCTCACATCTCCAGCCACCGTATGACGCCTGCGTTTAAGCTCCTCAGAGAAACGTCTCTTTCCCAGACTCCTCCTGTTGTCTGTTCCATTCACCCCCCATGAAATCCTTCTCTCCTTCTTTTCATCTCCTTTACAACTCTCCAACGACTTTGACCTTTGACCCCCAATGCAATATGCATGCATGCAATAGAGCACAAGCCGTAATAGCATGAAAAGTAAATCATGCAGAAAATAAAAATGTCACAAGCCATGCAGAAGACAGACAGTTAAGAGCATGCAAATGCCAACACACCACTAATAACAAAAAATAAATATCACAACCTGAGGACACACATAATTTTTTTGTGACCCGAATTGAATAATTGCTGCTTTGTATAGAATCATTTTACAATTTTACTAGGGAGAAATATTATGATTGTTGTAGAGGGAGATAAATAAGCATTGCAAGTGAACATTGATGTAATTTTGAGGTGATGGAACAGAATATGATTTTTTTTTTTTCAGAGAAAGGAAAAATAGCAGAGCGCTAAAGAGAGAGAAAGAGTAAAAAGTACAAAAACTTTTACTGTCATGTCCTATACACATATTAAGTATGTGTGAATTCTGACCTGAGTCTTATCTTCACGGACTTAGGCTGAATATACCTAGTGGGTGTGTACGTAGGGTATAAATTCAATCCAAATTTTTAACCCCAATTGTCAAATAAATAAATAAATAAACAAACAAACAACTTGTAGTCATCTATTACATTGCTAATTTAAGGTAACTACTTTTTAATTACTTTTATCACATTGACTTTAATAGGATAATCTTGTACCATATTGATTTAAAAATAAAAAGAGACAGACAAAAGTTTATATGTCTGATTTGTGTAGCTTGTGTTGTTAATATCAGTGAGGGTCACACTATCATTTTTACGACCTTGTATTATGTTGCATTTACTAATAAAGTTAACGGCCACTACCAATTTATAGTTATCCTATTTTTAAACAGTTTATCACACTTGCGGAGTGTTACATATTATGATTGTTGTAGAGGGAGATAAATAAGCATTGCAAGTGAACATTGATGTAATTTTGAGGTGATGGAACAGAATATGATTTTTTTTTTTTCAGAGAAAGGAAAAATAGCAGAGCGCTAAAGAGAGAGAAAGAGTAAAAAGTACAAAAACTTTTACTGTCATGTCCTATACACATATTAAGTATGTGTGAATTCTGACCTGAGTCTTATCTTCACGGACTTAGGCTGAATATACCTAGTGGGTGTGTACGTAGGGTATAAATTCAATCCAAATTTTTAACCCCAATTGTCAAATAAATAAATAAATAAACAAACAAACAACTTGTAGTCATCTATTACATTGCTAATTTAAGGTAACTACTTTTTAATTACTTTTATCACATTGACTTTAATAGGATAATCTTGTACCATATTGATTTAAAAATAAAAAGAGACAGACAAAAGTTTATATGTCTGATTTGTGTAGCTTGTGTTGTTAATATCAGCGAGGGTCACACTATCATTTTTACGACCTTGTATTATGTTGCATTTTCTAATAAAGTTAACGGCCACTACCAATTTATAGTTATCCTATTCTTAAACAGTTTATCACACTTGCGGAGTGTTACATTTGGATCCCGTGTGTTTCTTAATAGGCTAACCTGATTCTCCCATGTGGTCTCTCAGACTGAATGGACATGTAGCTGGTGGCACTCAATCGTGAGGCACTGCTGGCATGGGAGATGGCTGATGCATCGCTCATGTCACTGTCTGATGACCTCGCAGACATGTTATCACAACTCCTCCTCTGATCCTTATACATCTAAACCATCAATGAAAAAAGAATTAGCGACCTGCCATACATAACAGCACTGCCAGACACATGAGTTGGAGGCCTAAAAAGCAGTTTTACACTCACATCTCTCCTGTTTTTGAGCTCTGCCTCTGGGTCGGGACCAGAGCTGGCATAAGAGGCCGGCCGATGGGAATGTACTCTCATTTGCAACTGACGAGCCCGCTCTTCCACTGCTAGAGCTGCATCAAGACAGAAAGGGGAAAAAAGCTGAAAAATGGAAGAGGGGACAAAGAAATCTCATTTAAAGTAGCACAAAAAAAGTATTAATTAAAAATGAAATAAGAACATTTGGACAACAGTCGACATCTCTGCCTGTGAACAAACAGTAATTTTTGCTGCAATGTTACTTTTGGTGGAAATGAATGTTAAGTCTTCTCTGCTTGAAAATCCAACCCCTTAACTGTCACCGTCCCACCTGTGGGACACTTGGTGCTCTTTTTTTGTTGTCCTTTTTCTCTATCAAATCTTTAAGTAATCAGCATAAATTATATATCATTTGAAATTCATCATCAAGATTCATCCTGTGAAAACCATTTTGAAATCAGACATTGCCTTACCATGGAAATGGTACTTTAAAATATTTTGGCGGTCTCCTCCCCCTTAGCGGCGGTGTCAAGTGTCATATTACAAAATGCATTACGGTCTTTTAGAATCAAACCTTTTTATAATCTTGACAAAAAACATATAATTGAAAATGTCTGAGTCTCAGGATTCCATATTTG